>NC_142931.1:100438397-100510897 GCF_046866305.1 Octopus bimaculoides | reverse complement strand
TCAGGTTCTATGACAAACTTACTGTTTTATAATCGTCTAAATTATAATCTTCCATGAAAACTTTATGCTAATTTGTTCTGGACCCCAGTTTAATAATGAGGAAATTATTTTACTAAATTCTTCATTGTCTTAAAAATTAATTGAAACATTGGCAATGTATGTCAACAGAAATATGGTAACAAAAGGGAGCAGGGATTCTCACCAATTTTTTATCTGCAGATCTCTTTGATTGCTAGTTTATTCTGGTGGTCTCCCATAGCCATTTGATGTTTAAAAACTAGTTTTATAGAAACTTCTTACAAAATTCCTATTTCGTTTCCCACACATTATGTTGTGTAGGTGGAACTATGTAAAACGTTAGATAAAGAAACCTTGCTATTTCATGCAATACATACCAATATATCCATCTAAAGCAAAATTTTTTCAGAGGCCCTTAAAATACTGTTGTGGATCCCCACATTACTTTTTTTTTTTTGCATGGACCCCTCAGGGACGATATGGACCCTGGTTGAGAACCACTGCTTCAAAGAGTGTGCTGGGTGTATTTTTCATGACAACAGCAGACACTAAATCTCTGCTTGCTCATTCAACCCCTTTTCAGAATGAGAAGCAAGAGTGGTAGTAGCATGAAAGATGGAAAAGAGAAGTATGAATAATAGGGATAAGTGGTATGTATGATAGGGATATTCAGCATTCTAAGGTAGGTATACATAATGAAAGCAATGTGAGTGACTTGAGAGGGCAAAGTATGTATATATATATATATATATATATATATATATATATATATATAATTAAAGTTTTCCCCAGAGACTTTTTAAAGGTATCTAAGTGTACTTTGCTCAAACATACCAAGTCAGTCATCTATAAAAGGCTTCAACTGAAGAATACATGGATCTACCAACAAGATATGATACATACACTGAGTTCAAATGTCTCTGGAAACATTAGACCCTTATGGCCGCAGCTCTAAGCTGAAACTTAAAAAAAAAAAAAAAATATATATATATATATATGTTTTGCCTTTTACTTGTTCCAGTCATTAAACTGTGGCCATACTGGGACACTGCCTTGAAAACTTTTAGTCATACGAACTGACTCCAAACTTATACATACATATATATAGGTGCAGGTATGAAGGTACATGGCTGAGTGGTTAGGTTATTCAGCCCACAATCGTAAGGTTGTGAGTTCAATAACTGGCAGTGTGTTGTATACTTGAGCAAGACCCTTTATTTCACATTGTTCCAGCCCCCTCAGCTGGAAAAATTAGTAGTATCTGTATTTCAAAGGGACAGTCTTGTCACATTCTGTGTCATGCTAAATCTCCCTGAGAACTATGTTAAGAGTACATATGTTTGTGGTGTGCTCAGCCACTTAGACTTTAATTTCAAGAGCAGGCTGTTCCATTGATCAGATCAATTGGGACCCTCATCGTCATAACAGGTATAGTTGTGTAGTAAGGAGTTTGCTTCTCAAGCACAGGGCTCCAGGTTCAGTCTCACTGCATGGCACCTTGGGTGAGTGTCTTCTGCTATAGTCCCAGGCTGACCAAAGCCTTGTGAGTGGATTTGGTAGAGGAAAGCAAAAGAAGGCTATTGTGTGTGTGCTTGTCCCTCACCACTGCTTGACAATTGGTGTTGCTGTGTTTACGTCCTCATAAAATAGTGGTTTGGCAAAAGAGATCAAGAGAATAATTACCAAGCTTAAAAAAGAAAAACATTACTGGAGTCAGTTCGTATGACTAAAAGTTTTCAAGGCAGTGTCCCAGTATGGCCACAGTTTAATGACTGGAACAAGTAAAAGGCAAAACATATATATATATTTATATATATATATAAACAAGGGTCTAATGTTTCCAGAGACATTTGAACTCAGTGTATGTATCATATCTTGTTGGTAGATCCATGCATTCTTCAGTTGAAGCCTTTTATAGATGACTGACTTGGTATGTTTGAGCAAAGTACACTTAGATACCTTTAAAAAGTCTCTGGGGAAAACTTTAATTAAATTTTGTTATTTTTTCAGGAGGCGGATGTACAACCGAGGACCTTTAAATGCTAAACTCTTGTTGTATAGGTTTCGTAGCCATGAGTTTAAGAAAAGGGGATGTTGGAATCTGATAATGCCTTCCATTCCTTTTGGTTTTTATCTCTTGTATGTCAAAGTTTGGAATAAGAAATGAGAAAGAAACAAACCCTTAATAAATTGGAAACAACAAAATATCCAAACATATGCTCTTTACTTCTAACATAAATAATATACGGAGGTTTCCCTATTGTATGTATATATGTATGTATGTATGTATGTATGTGTGTGTGTATGGATGGATGGATGGATGTACATATGTATGTATATACAGTCATATATGCACACACACATGCACAAAGTGTATCCAAAAATAAATGTTACTTTTAAACTGCATGCTAGCCAGTTGATGCAATGTATTTGCAGCAGCAGTATAAGAGAACTTGGCCTTCAGTCTAATAATAGCCCATGAAGTCATGTCCATTGGTTATTGATCCACATGCACTAGAATGAATGTATCTAGTGCACTTGACAATTTTGTCACAAACTGGACAATGAGGGATCTAGAAAAGCAATATTTGTATGTGAAATTCTGTTTTGAATTGGGAAAAACTTTTACAAGGACTTTTCTAATGTTATAGCTCAGCAAAGTAAAGAATTGTTTCAGTTATGGACAATGTCACAAATGGTCCTGTGTTTCAAATGAGAAATAACTTCCCTGGAGACAATTCTAAATCTGGATGTGATCTTCCATGACAATGGATGAAGATAGCATAAAAGTGCACATTGAGATATGACACACCCAACACCGGACATTGAAGGCATTAATAAAAATCTCTGCCATATGATTTTATAACACTTCAGTGTGGAGTTGCTATATTATTTGTGCTGCATCTTCTGACAGATGAACAAAAAGATAAATGAGTCATAGTCAGCTAGGAGATATTTGATTATTGAGAAGCCCACTCAAATATAAAGGTGATATTAATCTTAAAACTGGCATTCTATTGGTTATGAGGTTAAGGATTCCAGTTGATCCAATCAACAGAACAACCTACTCATGAAATTAATGTGCAAGTGACTGAGCACTCCCCAAACACATGTACCCTTAAATTAGTTCTCAGGGAGATTCAGCATGACAAAGACTGTGACAAGGATGACCCTTTGAAATACAGATACGATTCATTTTTGCCAGCTGAGTGGACTGAAGCAACAGGAAATAAATTGTCTTGCTCACAGACACAACACACTGCCAGTAATAGATGTATTGACCTTAAGATCATGACCTGAATGCCCATAACCACTAAGCCATGTGCCTTCACCTCATATTAATCACCTTTCTCTTATTGGTAGGGAAATCCTTCATCATCAGTTTGTTCCATGTCAGACAATACAGAGGTTTACTTGGATGTCTTGAATTGATTCATAGAGTTCAAATGAAGAGCCCTGAGGTATGAACAAACAAAATCTAGATGCTGCACCATGACAACACATCTACTCACACACTCCTTTTGATTAATCCTGAGGCAAGTCTCCCCTCATTTTAGCAACCCTTCTCTCCAGATTTTTCCCCCAGCAGACATTTTTTGTTCCCTAATTTCAAGTCAATGTAGAAAGGCTGCAAGTTTCAGATGATCAAAGTAAATATGCTTCCACAAATTGCTCTGCTCTAGAAAGTGTTTTCTTACACACAAATTAGACAAGTCATTTCAGTTGGTTTGTGTCTAATTTAAATAGTAAATGCTATCAAGTACACTTCATTGAATAAGAGTGATAAGTACTTTGTTTTTCGAGGTGTGATAAATAAGTCATGAAACATGGCAGGATAAGCTTACTGTGTACAAAGAGAATAACAAAATGTATTTACGTTTGTTTATTTATCACAGCTGAAGTGTTATAAACAATAGCTGGTGTGTGTGTGTGTGTGTGTGTGTGTGCATGTGGATGCATGTGTTGTGTGTGTACATGTATATGTGTAAGTATGTATATGTAAGTATCTGCGTGTTTGCCTATGTAAATTTTTGTGAGATTTATGAAATAAATTCTGTAATCATCATGATCATTGTCATCATCGTTGTCATTTTAATCATCATCCCTTCTTCTTCTTCTTCTTCTTCTTCTTCATACAGATGGAGTTGCATATACATATACATACTAACTGAATGACCTGGCATTGCCTGGGTTACTGCTGTTCTTATTCAGATTAGCAAACAATAAATATAAAGATATATTCTCATAATTATTTCAAAATATCTATATTTTATTAAAGATATCCAAATTGAAATGATAGAATTTTGAACTGAAAATCTGTCAATGTTGAAGCACCTTGGGGTAAACAATATTCGTTGTGTAATTTTTTGTTGGCGTCAAATTGAATAAATTGTTGCTGCTTCCAACTCGCAAGCAAGCAACATAGTGTGTGTTCAGAAATTCAACAGGGTATTGAACAACCTGATCATAATCAACTGTTGTCAATTGATTGAAAAGTCATTTCTGATGTATCTTTTAACTTTTGAAGAAGTTCATGATTGAGTTTATCAACTATTTCATTAGAGGGAGCTACTATAGCTCTTTCATATAGCCAGTTTACATCCGTGTAATTGACAGATAAATTAGGAAATACTTTATCCATAAGATCCCTAAGAGAAATTATCATTTGACCGCATGTAATTTCATGTAGCTGAAGTCTTGAGTTGAATGTTAATATCCCATTACCAATCTTAAGAAGCTCGTATGATCACCTTGTAGAAGTACTCTGATGTTGCTTGTAAAATGAAGTTTTTTCCACATATCTTCAAAGGTACGATTTTTTGAAACATGCATCGACCTCATCAGCTTTTGATCCTTTGGGTATAACTGGCAATGCTTGATGAAAATCTCCTGCAAGAAGAACTGTTACTTCTCCCATGAGCGTGCTATTGGCTTTTATGTCTTGGAGGTATGGTCAAGTACCTCTAGAGCTCCACAGTGTGACAGTGCACTCATTCCAAACAATGAGGCAAATTTGTTGGAGAACTGTTGCCATTGCAGTGTTTTTGGAAATGTTGCACATTTGAGATTCT
This sequence comes from Octopus bimaculoides, assembly GCF_046866305.1. Classification (NCBI taxonomy): domain Eukaryota; kingdom Metazoa; phylum Mollusca; class Cephalopoda; order Octopoda; family Octopodidae; genus Octopus; species Octopus bimaculoides. The sequence continues at coordinate 100,505,807 of NC_142931.1, read as the reverse complement.
TTCATTGCAAAGCTTAGAGGGAGCTTGAACATGGAATGAGCAGTTCTTCCCTCGGTGAGGAGGGTAGTTGCAATACCAGAAGATGCAATACTGGAAGAAGGTTAGAATTTTATTTCCTCCTATTTAGGATTGCAGGTGAAAGTGACAAAAAGATCTGGTTTTCCATACATCCTGACATATGTCATAGCATCTTGTGTCCATTCGTGCATATATCAAGGACCTCCTGTGAATGATGATGGAAAGATTATAAGCTGCCCCATGTTTTGAATATCACCATCTGTCCTCGGAGCATCTTGGAGATGGACATAATTTTTAGTCCTTAACGTTTTTGATTGTTACGAATGTAGAGGAGACGCTGACTCTCAACTTTAGCATACATATCAACCAAGAATTGTTGAAATAGATCACGATACATGTGTAATTGATTTGATTGTTCTGATCTTAACATCAGTTGGAAAGAATAGAAATCACTTGATGACACATTTCTGTTTGTAATTGGCTCTCCTGTTGCAGATTCAACCCATGGAATATTGAAATGATACCCATCTTGTCCATTCCACAAAATAAGAGGATACTGGAGAACATCATAAGAGGGATGAGTCTCTGAAACACATTTAAGGTTGTTATCTTGAGCACGAATGAGAATATCACAATTTTCATGGAGATCACCTACCATAAGGATGGCTACTTCATACACAGTCATAAAACTGATAATATTGGGAACAGCAAAACGTTCACACACGAAGTTCAAGTAAAATGAAATGTAGTCAATATAGGGGAAAAACATACTTTCTGTAGCATAGTTTTGCTATAAAAATTTATTTTGGGGAATATTTCCAAAGGAAATATTCCAGCATTGGAAAGTCCCCAATTTAGCATAAATTGCTGTGTCACCAATGTAACAAAGTGCAGAAAGTCAACATTTATTGGAACATGTACTAAATGTTATAAAATCCAGTATTGAGTGTCACAGTGAAGAAAGTCAAGCTCCAAGAAAGTTCAGAAGGCATAATTCAAATTTTCATACAAAAATAATTTATTTTACAATTTTTAAACAAACACTGAACAAAGTGTGTACAAAAGAATATGTTACTGTTGTGAACGTTAATTAATTTAAAACATTTGCTGAAGGATGTATGTAGCAAGACATAAATTAATTTGAGATCACTTACTATATATTTTAACTGTGTAAGGTTATAGGCTGTAGAATGAACACTGATTAATGCAATAAAAAGGTTGCATGGCATTGAATACTAACACTGTTAAAGCAGCATAGCAGAAATATTGATAAGGATGATAGGATTGTTAAAAAAGAATTATCTTCAAACTCGTTATAAGGACTGGGATAAAATTTCTGTAATTATATTGAAAGAGTCACTAAGGTTTTCTTACTTCGCCAAGTTTCCAAATTTATTATAATAACCAGAATAACATTATTTTTCAGATGTATTTGTAGGTGTTGTGAGTGCTGTCAAATCAGCCAAATCTTCATGCTGGTTATAAAATCCAGAATGATATTTCAGTGCATAAGTAGTGATAATTGTTAATGCTGTTTAAACTGCAACTCTCCATAATGGAAACGAAAATCCAAACAGTGGTACTTCAAAGTAAATGCTGTTGTTCATTCAATATCCAAGCCACAACTATACTAAACTCTTTCAAATTCAATGTTTCACTATTGGGCAGTACAATCATATACATATACTAAGACAGACAAACACAGACATACATTCACGCATACCTCATGCCCATCTCTGTCCCCCTGTGTGTGTCTCTGGCTTTAGATGTATGTATGTGTGTGTGTGTGTATCAGTTGTCACAAAAATGTATGCATACTGATAGACACATACGCCATCACACACACACTCACGCACATATACTTTTCAGTCATAGGCCTAACATACGTAACGAACATGCAAACACACACATACTGACAGACACATACATAATCGTATAGAAAATGTGACGTAGTGGTGGTATAAGATTTTGTTTACAATAGTTGACTGAAAAAAAGATTATGTTAAATTTTTGTAATGCGAATATGTAAATGAAAATAAAGTTTATTTGGTAGCCGAATGTTTACTGAATCTTTTGATACCCCATACGTCAAAATTTTCGAATGCATAAGGAACATATGCACATGTGTGAACACACACACACACACAAACTCTGCATTATATATATAGATATATAAATATATTTATATATTTGTATATAAAAGTATACTTATATATACATAGATAGATAGAAGACAGACAGACAGACTGACAGACAGATAGACAGACAGACAGATAGATAGATAGATAGATAGATAGATAGATATACATATACATATGTATGTATGTACAAAGGTAAGTAAGTAGATGGTTGGTAGGTATGTAGATAGAGATGCATAGGCACAGGAGTGGCTGTGTGGTAAGTAGCTTGCTTACCAACCACATGGTTCCGGGTTCAGTCCCTCTGCGTGGCACTTTGGATGAGTGTCTTCTACTATAGCCTCGGGCTGACCAAAGCCTTGTGAATGGATTTAGTAGACAGAAACTGAAAGAAGCCCGTCGTATATATGTATATATATATATGTTTGTGTGTTTGTGTGTCTGTGTTTGTCCCCCAACAACGCTTGACAACAGATTCTGGTGTGTTTAGATCCCCGTAACTTAGCAGTTTGGCAAAAGAGACCGATAGAATAAGTACTAGGCTTACAAAGAATAAGTCCTGGGTTCGATTTGCCCGACTAAAGGCGATGCTCCAGCAAAAATGTAAAAGAGTATATATAATCATGCATTGGTAGACTTTGTCTTTCACTCCTTTCAGGATCAACAAAATATGTACCAGTTGAGCACAAGGGCCAATGTAATCAACTTACTCCACCCCCTACGAAATTGCTGGCCTTGTGTCAAAATTTGAAACCAGTGTACTTTGTCATATCCCCTCTTCTAAACAAGCATTTTTCATCTTGCATGCACAAGAGTTCAAGACATAAAAACACTTTTAACCCATCAATTACCCCAACTGACAAATAGGTGAGCTGATCTACCCGTTAATATATTTTTTCCTTGTTTCCTTTTTTTTACCCATTTATATATTTCTTTCCTTGTTTCAGTCATTAGATTGTGGTCATGTGGGGACACAGGCTTGAGGAATACTAGTCTATCAGTCTTTTTTTGCTGAACCACTAAGTTATAGGGGACGTAAACACGCCAACATCGGTTGTCAAGCAATGGTGAGGGAACAAACACAGATACAAAGACACACACACATAAACACATACACACACACATACAATGAACTTCTTTCAGTTTCCGTCTACCAAATGCACTCGCAAGGCTTTAGTCAGCTTGAGGTTGTATAATTAGAGACTTGCCCAAGGTGCCATGCAATGGGATGAACCCAGAACCATGTGGTTGAGAAGCAAATTTCTTACCCCTCAGTTACACCTGTGCCTATACACAGATCCTTTTCTAAAATCAATATTACATGTATTTTTACATATCTGCTTATAGTAATTTCTGTTTTTGTTCTCTCTGAATTATACTACATTCCTCTAATTCTTACACTTCTAATAGCTAATGCTTATCTAATAATTCTATCTATTAATCTTCCCTTTTGCTTTGTCTCTCTTATTATTTCTCTTCTTTTTTCTCTATTACTTATATCCTCCTCCTACTGCCACTGCCACCACCACGACCACTACTACTACTACTACTACTACTACTACTACTACTACTACTACTACTACTACCGCCCCTCTCATTTATTAAATAGTAACTCAAGCATTTCCGCAATGCAATTATTTAATAAATATTAACTTAAAAACGCGCTCACGTATTAACTTCAGAATTTTTTCATCTCCCTGGTTGTTATTCTTCATTCATTATCTTCCTTAATATTATTAACAATCTTTAATTAGTTCAGCATTATTACTTTAATGTTAGATGATATTTTTAAAATCCAAAATTCTAGCTATAATTCTTTCCTCCTTCACTACATGTTAATTTAAGAAATTCCCTGATTTAATTGTTCTTCATATTAACTTAAAGACATTTTACTGGTTGTTCTTCTTTTAGTGTATTCCTGAATAATTAATTTGTCATTGGCACTTCACAGTATTAAGCAGGCTGCATTTGAAGGTGAGAATGACCAAACTAATATTCATTTGAGTTTTCAAATATTTTTATTAACCCAGAATCTTTACATTTATGTGTACAAATATTTGATTTACCGGTACAAGAACAACATTCATAAGACAATAAGGTAAAGTAAGGGTAAAGTTTTTCTTCGTGAGTCACCGACTCATAAGGACCAGTTTTCCAGTTTCCATAACATATAAATTTTCCACCTGGATGGGACACTGGTCCATCTCAAGATTACTCATTTTTGCCAGCTGAATGGGCTGGAACAACATGAAATGAAGTGTTTGGCTCAAGAATACAATGCATTGCCCAGTCCAGGAATCGAAACCACAACCTTACATTCATGAGTCCAACACCTTAACCACTAAGCTACATGCTTCCATAATAGATGAAGTTACGTTCTTGAGTCATACTGACTCATTAGGGCCAGTGTCCTACATTCCGTGGCATATAAATTCCCCACCTAGAAGGGATGCCTGTCTATTGCTGGATTACTCATTTTTGCCAGCTGAGTGGACTGGAGCAACATGAAATGAAGTGTTTTGCTCAAGAACACAATGCGTTGCCAGGTCCAGGAATTGAAACCACGATCTTATGATCATGAGTCCAACACCCTAAACTAAGCCATGTGCCTCCTCATGAGACAATGAAAGGAGTAGTTAAGTTTGTTTGTGATACAATGCATCAGATAATTATATGGAAGTATTTCATAATTATTGAAGACAGAATAAATAGAAAGAGTTAAAACTACTGCATGTAAGTTATTTGTGCATAATTTGAAATTATGACCCAATGTCTGTATTTTCTGTCAAACCTTATGCAAGGATTCTTTTATTCTTTTACTTGTTTCATCCATTTGACTGCAGCCATGCTGGAACACCACCTTGAAAGGTTTCTTTTAGCCAAACAAATCAACCCAAGGAATTATTTCTTAAGTCTTGTACCTATTCTACAGGGTGGCCATAAAGTCAAACACCATCCTGCAATATGTGAAATGGCTAACATTCTCTTTTTTTATTTCTTTTCACAACTGCTGATATTACTCACAAACCAATCCTCATTGGATGGAGGCAGATAATTAACAAGGTGGGGCCAAGTTAATGGTGTGGTGTGGGATTTGGCACAATCAAGTAATTGGCCCATTTTATTTTGGGAGCTCTGTGATAGATGATTTGTATCTGGACATGCTTGGCAACAAGATGATGCCTTAAGTGCGTTCACTTGGAAGGGAAAATTTTGTCTGGTTTCAGCAGGATGGATCTCCACCCCACTATGCATTACTAGTTTGTGATTTTCTGAATGAATATTTTCTAGGGAGATGGCTTGGGCATCGAGGGCCAGTTGAATAGGCACCATAGTCACCAGATTTAGCTGCCCTGGACTTTCTCTTCTGGGGCTACATTAAATCCCTTGTGCATTTTGAAAAAAGATTCGTGACCAAGGACATCTTCTTCAAAAAATTGTTGAAGTGTGTGAACTAGTCAATAGCAATGAAGAACTATTTGAGAAGGTTCATTGCAATTTCAAATTCCGTATGAACACTTGTTTAGAGTTACATAGCTAACACTTTGAACATTTGTAATGGATTATTTACTCCATTGCTGATGAAGCATACTTGATATCTCTCATGATGCATGACTTTGTGGCCACCCTATATTGGTCTCTTTTGCTGAATCATTAACTTATGGGGTCATGAACATACCAACACCGGTTGTAAAGCAGTAATGAGGGGACAAACACAAAGACACACACACATTGATATATATATATATATACATTCGTACACACACACATTGATATATATATATATATATATATATATATATATTGTTGTACTTGGGGATGGTCATATTGCCAGTTTAGCCAATAAAAACACACGCACTGTATATTTGGTGTTAATTTTTTTTTTTTCAGCTTTATATTACATTAATCTTAATCTTAATCTTATTTCGGCCAGAGTTCTTTCGTCACACTTCTGTGACCTCATCAGTGGTCCTTTGTTTCCTTCTTTCTTATGTGTGTCTCACCTTGCTAACTATCAGCCATATATATATATATATATATATATATATATATATATATATATATACATTCGTAAACACACACACACACATATATATATATGTATAATACCTATTATTTAACTCATGCCACCCCAAACACATAAAAATTAATATACCTTATAATCTAATGAAAAGAATCTGTACCATAGTTTCGAACCCCGATACTCGTGAATGAAGACTCCTTGAACTCAGATCAATACTACTCAAAAGACATTACCCAATATCTTTAATAAATAATGGAATCAAATGAGCTAAGGAAATAGACATACAAACATTAAGGGAAGTCAGCCAAAATACTAAACCGGACTTTAAAATACTCCCATACATCTCCACACATAACCCTAGAAACAACGAAGCCTTTAACCTTATCATCCAAAATCTTCCCATCCTCACAAGAGATAAAACAATGAACAAAATTTTAGACTCGCACAAAATTATCAAAAGTAAAATGCAACCTAAATCACTGAAAAAAATATTAACCAGTGCAAGACTGTATCCATTAACAACAGAACTAAAAGTTTAAAAAATGTGGTCGATCTAACTGTGGGACTTGCCCCCACCTTTTGCAGGGTTCTGAGTTCCACTTTAAACAAGGTAAAATCTTTAAGATTAGATCAAATTTCACCTGTGCCTCGGAAAATCTAATCTATGCCATTACATGCTTAGGATGCAGTAATAGCTATATAGACCAATCAGGAATATCACTCCGTAGAAGAACTACTCTCCACAAAGAACAAATCCGCCACCCACAATACAGACAGATACAGGTCAGTGGACACATAAAAAGGTGTGCGAGGAATCTTAATCCTAATTTCCTACTTTTTCCCTTCTATCAATGTTCACAGAACACATCAACACAACAAAGAATGAATAAAGAGGCAATTTTCATTAATAAATATCTTCCCCAACTAAATACAAACACATAACATAATATAGAACACCACTAATCTTCCATTTAATATCACTAACCCCCATACACCATTCACACTACAAATCCAGATTTATCCTAATTGCACCAAATCCAGAACTACTTACCTCCCTTACACAATCTTTATACTAAGGGACTAATAGACTTGACACCGTTCAGAATTCGGTGTATACTCAAAGCAATAACTAGTAATATTACGAAACCGGTATGCTTGTAAATTTCTTTAACAACTCACAATAATGACTTTTATTACCTTTATTCCTACCTTAGTTCATCTAATTGTATATATATATCGTTACTTTTCATAAAAAGCCTTACCTTCTTTTTGATTTCCAATGTGCATCTTCTCTTATTTTTCTGCTTACTTTCCCCTTACATTTCCACATGTAGTTTCTATTTTGTTTTTTTAACATATTTCTATTATATATATATATATACATATATATATATATATATACTTAAATAAAAAGGATGAAAAATTGAATAATAATTTGATTAATATCAATTTAAAGCTAGTGGCCTAGCATATTGAAAAATCTGAAGATTCAGTAAAAATTATATTACATACATATAAGAGGGATGACCACTAAGTGGACATCCATTATGCTAGAAGAAGACCACCTATAGTCTGACCACTAAGAAAAGATTGTTCTCAAGAAAATTCAGCAAACACCAGAACGTAAGCGAGCAAGACAAATGACAATATACAGAATATAAAGATTAATCACAAACCCAATTTCGCTGTTACCACTTACGTAATTACTTACGTAAATGTCCACAATTCATCAGTGTGATCTTCATAGCAATATAATTTGCAGAACTATACATGAGACGTCCGTAACGAAACTGGGTTTGTGATTAATCTTTATATTTTGTATCTTTTCATTAGTCTTGCTCACTTACGTTCTGGCGTTTGGTGAATTTTCTTGAGAACAATCTTTTCTTAGTGGTCAGACCATATGTGGTCTTCTTCTAGCATAATGGAAGTCCACTTAGTGGTCATCCCTTTTATATGTATGTAATATATATATATAAATTAATGAAAGGATATACTAAGTATGTCTACCTGCTTGAAATAACAGTCAAAACTCGTTATTAAATCGTGCTGAAGAAGCTAAGGCTTATTTTGCCAGTGCAGAAATTAGTCCACGTGAATACAAATACTTAGATGTATGTAAGTAGATTGTCTTCACCGAATTTGCCTTTGTTTGATTTCTGTAGTTGTCACCAGTGTATTTTTGGCGATTTAATAACGAGTTTTGACTGTTATTTCAAGCAGGTAGACATACTTCTACTCGTCAGTTAGGGAATAAATGATGGATTTTTCCCGTATGAGGTTTTTTTCACGCTAGCTCCTTGATAAATTCTTATAAAAGAATTCATCCTATTATTAATTAATTAAATAAATAACCAGAATATATTTAGTGCTGAATTTGTTCTGAAAAAAACACATGTACCGAGATGCAATTCGAAAAGCCCGTCACTTACATAGATATATAGGGATAAACAATCTTCTATATGCTATGATGGATATACGAGGTGTTCGTTTGGTATGTTAATTTTCTGTTTATTTCTATGTATCTTGACCATATTATACTGACGAGTAGAAGTTGCATAATACTGCAATAACTACGAAATCATGATCTATAATTTAGTCTGTTTTTAAGGGGCTAGCTTTGAGAGTTGCATTTCCTCACGTTCGGTAAAAATGTGTTTATTATGGTAGTTTGACCTTAGAGTCCCTCTTAGGGTGAGGCATTCATGTATAGTAATGCTTCCACCCCTACCACTACAACCAATTAACTACTGCTACTGACACGGACAGAGGTCACTGCCATTTACCATTACCAACACGGTCACTACTACCACTACAACCAACGATTCAAGTCAACGCACTAGACAACAATTATGTACCCATACAAAATACACTCCCACGTGGACTATGTTGACACCAGTAAGGAACAATTATGAACTTTTCATTTAATTACATTTTTATAAATATGTATTTTTGATGAGGTTCGTTTTTTCAAGAACCGAAACATGTTAAATATTTCTGACAAAATTATAAATTAAAATTCATTTTTTATATATTGGCGTTTTCAAACTTCTTTATATATATATATATATATATATATATATATATATATATATATGACAGACTTCTTTAAGTTTCCATCTACCAAATCCACTCACAAGGCTTTGGTCAGCCTGTGGCTATAGCAGAAAACACCTACTCAAGGTGTCATGCAGTGGAAATTAACCTGGAACTATGAGGTTGAGATGAGGGTGAGAGACCATCTCACTGAGCAAAGTGACATGGCTTTCTATGAACTGTTGGATGACTCTAGTATAGAGTTGAGTTCACTAACTTTTTATAAACCTAAGCAAATTTTCTAGAACTGATGGGAAAACTTACATACTTCCTTTGAAGTTCACCACATCAACCATAACAAGTTAGCTAATGCTAATTAGTTGAGTAATATTTATGCAGTCATTAATGCCTTTAACGGTGATGGAATTAATTTTTCCAATTAGACTCCTGCCTTCGTTTTAGCATGGTAGGCAATAGTCCTAAACTGGGGAACCTCAACACAATGGTTTAAAACTCACATTTGTTTTCATTAAGTTAAAAATATACTTATTCAATCTAGAAGTTTAACTCCCTGGTTATAACTCTTTATACAAACTAACTAACCTCTACTTTGTCAACAAAATTTTGTTTTTATCTTTCTGCTCCTTTATTTTTGTGCATTCTCTTTCTCTAGCAATCTCTAAACATAAAAATGTTATTTATTCATAAACTTGAAAAAAGTATACCTCAATCTAAATCGATAAGAAAAAAATTATTTCAAGGAGTGTAGTAAGTAGCTTGCTTACCAGTCACATGGTTCCAGGTTCAGTCCCACTGCATGGCACCTTGGGCAAATGTCTTCTACTATAGCCTCAGGCCAACCAAAGCCTTGTGAGTGGATTTGGTAGACGGAAACTGAAAGAAGCTCGTCGTATATACGTATATATATATGTATGTGTGTGTATATGTTTGTGTGTCTGTGTTTGTCTCCCCAACATTGCTTGACAACCGATGCTGGTGTGTTTACGTCTCCGTAACTTAGCTGTTTGGCAAAAGAGACCGATGGAATAAGTACTAGGCTTACAAAGAATAAGTCCTGGGGTCGATTTGCTCGACTAAAGGCAGTGCTCCAGCATGGCCACAGTCAAATGACTGAAACAAGTAAAAGAGTAAAAAGAGTATTTCTCTATTTAATTAAACATGTTATTACTGATTTAATTATTTAGTAATTTTTAACTTACGATTGTCATTTCTGATTTAATAGCATAATTGTTTTGTAATCATTACCTTAAGAAAGCTGCTTTCCCTGATTTAATTATTAAATACTTTTTATTTATTCTTTAACTTAAAAATCTAAAAGTTTCTTTGTGATTTAATGGTTCAACAATAATTAACTTTTGAATGTTCTTATTTATTTATACATTAACTTGAAAGTATGTTGAATATATAATAAAATCTAAAAACCATTTCCTTATTTCTCCTCCCAGTCACACACACACACACACCGTATTTTCGAGCATACAAGTGAAATTTTTGAGACTAAAATTGACAGCCATAAAAGGAAGGTTGACTTATATACCAAGACAACTTTGGAAGACCAAATATTCCATGTCAGATGCAGCAAGATTTGTGTAGATAGTGACAATATTTGACTGAATGTTTACACTACATGTTTACAATATATACTACATAAGAACTGTATGCCAGAAAATATGGTATCTATCATAAACAGTCCTGTTTGTCAGTTTCTCAGCATAGGTGCTAATACATCAATATATCTCATCCTTTTTTTTCTCTTGCTTCCACCACATTTCCACTTAAAGCAACAGAGTAGCTGATAGACCATGTCAATGGATGATTGATACCCAGTCCTTCCCAAAACTTCCCTGCTTGATATAAGTCCTGAACTTTTCCAAATTTAACCAGACTTTGAAAAAATTTTTACAGAAGGAAACAAGACTAGTTTTATAAGAGTTTTTGTGTTTTTATTAAACAAAATAAATATATCCATTCTGCATCTAATTATTGACTAGACCCTCCCTCTCTCTCTCTCTCTCCTTCCCTCTCCATTGCACTCTGTCTCCCTCTTCCCTCTACCATTTTTTTCTCCCTCCTCCCACTGCCACATGACTTGTGGTCATACTCATCTCTCTTCTCCATTTCCTTTTTATACCTGATTGTCAAGGCAATCAGTCGCATTCCTGGTCTTGCACTTTCAACGTGGCTTGTTGTCTCACCACTGTTCTTTCCATTTCCAAACCTTTAGGACACTTTTCCTGGTGTTACCCATATATTCACCTTGTGCTTCAGCTACAAAGCCTTATTTTGTTTGTATAATGTATATCATCTTATTTTATTTTATTTCATTTTGTTTGTATGTTCACATTCTGCCATGTTTATTTCTGTCTCTGTCTCTTGTCCATTTGTTATTCATTCCATCTTGAGCCACAAGGCCTTATTTTGTTTCTATAATCTAAATTCATTTCGTTCATATGTTCACATTCTGTCATGTTTGTTTTAATTTCTCTCCCTTGTTTGTTAAATATTTCCCAGCAGCCTTTTGTTGCTGACGTTAAAGGCATGAAATTGTTATGATCCTTTGGATGATAACTGATGAGGATTTAGGAACATTATAAGTGTATATCTTCCATTTGTTGTGCTTCTATATAATTTTTGAACATATTTAATGCAACATCACACTCGTTCTTATTTTGTATCCTTTCAGTGTAGTCAACACTATGGGCAACAACAACATGCCAAGTAGAGCTCAGTATATGTAGTAATGTGTCTTTGATGGATGCAACACAATTAGATGTACTATATCCCACTCATAATGTACAGATGCAAGATGGGTCAAAACAATCATTGTGCTGAATAAAGATTCTTGCTACATCCATTTTCTGTTTCCCTCATTCGTTTTATGCATACACACACACACGTGCACACATGCATGATATAAACTTATATCCACACAAATATATGTATGCTTTTGTGAATGTGTGTATGTGTGTGTTTATGTCTGTAAAAATATGTTTATAGCTTCCCCTGTCACATGTACAAATCAAGACTGTCTACTAATTTGTGTAAGTCAAAATTCTTTGCAATATCTGTTAACTCCTTTCTAAGTTTACATTTTGATTTAGTGACAGTATCACAGCATGATGAGAACATTAAAACAGAGATATCAAGCCTAACACTTAGACACATAATGATAAATGTCTATGAATTATTATTGCTGTTGTTGTTATTTAAAGAAACAACAGTTGAGTAATAAACTCAATACAAATTTAGAATTAAATATTTATACTGTCTGGAAATTTTGTAAAGTTACTTAAGTTTTTGCCTTGTGTGTTTTCGTTTCTTTTCCTTTTTTTTTCTACTGTTTGAAGAATTTTGAAAACATTTCCAGATATTTTCTAGTAAGAACTTTTTAGAAAATAGTATGAAAGTGGAAGAAAAAATGAGAAAAGCAGAAAAAAATTTACAGAAAGTGGATACTAAACAAAGATGGACAATTTGGATGGTTTTGTAGGTGGGAAGATGGTAGGGTGGGGAAGACAAGATATTTATTAGAACACAATAAATCGATCATAATGTTCTATAATTAATAATTTAAACATTTTCAAACAAGAACTATAGAGCGATTATTGGTGATTTTATAATAGAAAATCAATCAATGTGTTATATATTTGGTCAATGGTCAAAGGGACAGATTTAATTTATTTGTGTTCTCTAGGCAGATGTCTATTTTGATTTTTGAAGGGACAAACTGAATAAAGGGTTTGAGACCTCAGAGACAAAGAAAGTTTGAAGAAAATAAAAAAAAACAATGAAAATCGTAGCACATATGGATATATGGATCAGAAAGGTAATTAAGTTATTTATAGAAAATAGATAATATTTTTGATTTGATGAAAAGAAAATAAAGACCTATCATTGAGATTATCGTTCGATTGTGTAAAATAAATTTATGTTAGTTGTAGTGCTAAAATATTCTATAGTGTATAATAGTCCATATTTCAAAGGAAAAATAATTAAATAAAAACGAACTGCAAACAAAACTGATTTAGTAATAAATTTTCAAATAATTTGCTCAAAGACTGCAGAGTAATTATTTGTTGGGTTAATAGGTGTACATAAGTTAATACATTCATGAGAATGTATTAAATTTTGGACATGGTTAATGAATGAAATCAGTAAAACGCCAAAAAATATACGTGTGTTTGTGTGTGTGTCCGTGTGTGTCATAGGGGATAAATACTTAATACATAAGTAGATTGTAAATATATATATTCTTGTTACATGACCAGTGATATTCAGGAAACTCTGAGTAGTAACAAAGAGCAATCAAAGTAGAACAATTTATGTAAATATATTTATCATTTAAACAGTTTGATTCAGTTCTATGTGACTTAAAGTTTTGCAGGTCTTTAACAGAAGCCTGTCTCTTTCAGGATATACCCATTTGTTTTAAGAAAAGTACTTAATACCACAATTGAATAATGTAACTTATTTTGGCTGATCCAGTAGCCTGTTACGCAAAGGTTTCTTTAATGTGTAGCCAGCTCCTCAAGTTGAAAAAGCAGCTACTTGCCATCGAAAAATCTTTTGCTGCAATAGCAGATGGCTGAAAGCATATGAGTGGTTGGACAGTAAGAAGATAAAGGCTAATAATTATTTGATCTTCATTTGTACAAACAAGCACATCTACACACTTACAAACACAAGCCTTTAGTCATGGTCAGCAGAAAAACACAAGACGAATACACAGAAAAGTTGAAAGGGAGAATTTGTAGATAGTTGTTTGTACATCACACATTCATACACATGTGTACACAAAGGCCTGTAGTCAATAGAGATGGTAGAAAGAAAAAACTAGGAAGAAGAAAGAGGAAGGCTTAGATATCACTGATCAGCCCTTAAACAAATGCACACACATATATTAGTCTTAAGACAGCTGAGAATTTAAAGAATAGAAAAACATAAAGAAAAATGAAAAGACAGAAAAAGTACACATAGAGTGTGAAGTTGTAAAATGATGCCAAATCTATTAGATTTGACATTCTTTGGAATATTTGTACCAATGACTTTAAGATGCATTTCTCAGTATATAAACCATCATTTCGAACAATGTAGGTACCGCATGACTATAGTTGAGACCACTCACACTCATCCCCTGTGATGTCAACCACACTCCACTGCCTCATCAGTACTTGCCCCACTACTAACCATCTTCCTTTCTTTACCCACTTACCATTCCTCCATGTTGCCATTCCAGGGAACAATTCTACAACACTCCTCTTATTCTGGCACCACCATTTCCTATCTCTTCCCTTATCAACCTCTACCCTCCTTTAAATGTATCTGCAATCTGCATAACTTACCAGCCCATAGCTCCACTCCAACCTCCCATAGACATCTATCCAGAATACATATGCATGTATGTACATATGTATGAATGTATGTCAGATCATTCTTGATGCTTATGGTAACATGTAAATCCATTACAACCTGTTGCACAGTTGGGTTGTTGGCAGCTAAACTGGCAACCCTGCTTAGCTTGTTAAGGTGGGTGGTTTTCATTGGATACCTTGCAGACAAAAAGAACAAAAAGTCTTGCCTTGTCTTTGCTTAGACATTTTTCTAGTAGGAAATTCTTAAATAACACCCACCTCATTGTGAAGCTGAAGGTCATGCTTTTGCTTCTTTCTGAACTATTTGAGCTTTGTAGGTAAGAGTCTTAGTAATGTTGTACAAGCTGTTATTGACTTCAAATTTCAATACAATGGCTGCCAGGCAGCCATTGTCTTTAATGTTTAGTATAAGGTAATTTGTCAGTGATTATCATACTCATCTAAAAGTTGGCAATCACCATGCATGTGTGTGTCCATACAGATAGAGATAATGAGAAAGAGAGGGATATGTATATTCTTTTATTCCTTTATGCCTTTCAGCCCAAAAGTTGTGGCCATGCTGGTATATCACCAGTATTATCACCAATCAATGGCTATTCTTTTGTGACTAGCTTTAGGTAAAGGAGGGAGTTTGATATTGGTGCCTTCCTTTGAGTTTCTTGCCATGATGTTGGTTCATCTGGGACCTTATATAGCAGGAGGCCAAGTTGTTTCTTGAAAATATCTACTTCTATTCCACATAGATTTCTCAGAAGTCTTGACAAAATATCAAATTACTATGGGCCTTTGAATTTCCAGTTATTGCAGTACATGGTCCTCATTCTGGACAGGATGGGTTGGACCTTTGGAACAGTGCAATGATGTGCTGTTCAAGGGCTGGTATATTTCTTGATGCCACATATATCACATCTACATTTGAGCAATTCATTAGTTGTTTCAACACCCAGTCACAATGCTGTAGAATTTGTTTGAGATCTTTTCTTGTCATCTTCCTATCCCTGGGAATAATTTTTTTTTCTGTTTGTTCAACATTCTCTCTGGAGCAAACTTACTGCAAATTTCATGCATGATTGTCATAAAGTGTTGTAGCATTATGTCAATATTTTGTGTAGAGACTGGTAGACCAGTTTTGTTCCATGACCTTTTTCTGAATACCTTTCCAATTAGCTTTATAAAAATTGATACAGAAAAGGAGTTGGGTGCTTCTTATAACCTGAGGATATGCAGGCTACCAGAAGCATACATTGTAAATTGTACTAAGTTGTGGTAACATCGACCAAGAAAATGGTCGATGTTACCTTAACATTATGGATCATCATCATCATCATCGTTTAACGTCCGCTTTCCATGCTAGCATGGGTTGGACGATTTGACTGAGGACTGGTGAAACCGGATGGCAACACCAGGCTCCAGTCTGATTTGGCAGAGTTTCTACAGCTGGATGCCCTTCCTAACGCCAACCACTCAGAGAGTGTAGTGGGTGCTTTTACGTGTCACCCGCACGAAAACGGCCACGCTCGAAATGGTGTCTTTTATGTGCCACCCGCACAAGCCAGTCCAGGGGCACTGGCAACGATCTCGCTCGAAAATCCTACAGGAGCCAGTCAGGCGATACTGGCAACGGCCACGCTCAAAATGGTGCATCTCATGTGCCACCCGCACAAGAACCAGTCCAGGGGCACTGGCAACGATCTTACTTGGCTTGCCAAGTCTTCTCACGCACAGCACATTTCCAAAGGTCTCGGTCCGTAGTCATCGCCTCGGTGAGGCCCAATGTACGAAGGTCTTGCCTCACCACCTCAGCCCAGGTCTTCCTGGGCCTACCTCTTCCACGGGTTCCCTCAACTGTTAGGGTGTGGCACTTTTTCACGCAGCTATCCTCCTCCATTGTCACCACATGTCCATACCAGCGCAATCGTCTCTCTTGCACGCCACAACTGATGCTTCTAATGTTCAGCTTTTCTCTCAAGATACTTACACTCTGACGGGTATTCACATTGACATTACACATCCAACGGAGCATACTGGCTTCATTCCTTGCGAGCTTACGTACGTCCTCAGCAGTTACAGCCCATGTTTCACTGCCATGTAGCATGGTTGTTCGTACGCATGCGTCATACAGTCTACCTTTTACTCTGAGTGAGAGTCCCTTTGTCGCCAGCAGAGGTAAGAGCTCTCTAAACTTTGCCCAGGCTATTCTTATTCTAGCAGCTACACTTTCAGCGCACCCACCCCCACTACTAACTTGGTCGCCCAGATAGCGGAAGCTATCGACTACCTCTAGTTTTTCACCCTGGAATGAGATAGAAGTTGTTTCCTGTTTGTTTGCAGTCTTTATTGCACCTGAACATCTGCCACAAACAAAAACTAACTTGCTAGTTAACCTGCCTTTGATGTTGCTGCACCTCTTATGTGTCCATAGCTTGCACCGGGTACATCTTATAGAGTTACTACCTACTCCTTTTCTACATACTGAGCAGGGCCATCTACCTGAAGGGGTTTGTGTTTTATCTACCTTCCTGCTTATTAGGATTTTGGTTTTAGCTAGGTTGACTCTAAGGCCCTTCAATTCTAGACCTTGCTTCCACACCTGAAACTTCTCCTCTAGTTCTGATAGTGACTCCGCAATTAGGGCAAGGTCATCAGCATAGAGGAGCTCCCAGGGGCAACCTGTCTTGAACTCCTCTGTGATTGCCTGGAGGACTATGGTAAATAATAGGGGGCTGAGGACGGAACCTTGGTGGACCCCTACCTCCACCCGGAATTCATTGCTGTACTCATTTCCAACCCTCACCTTACTGGCAGCATCTCTGTACATGGCTCGCACAGCTCTCACTAACCATTCTTCTATCCCAAGTTTCCTCATTGACCACCAGATAAGGGACCGGGGGACCCTGTCAAAGGCTTTCTCCATGTCAACGAAAGCCAGGTACAGAGGTTTATCCTTAGCTAGGTATTTCTCCTGCAACTGTCTCACTAGAAATAAGGCATCAGTAGTGCTTTTACCTGGCAAGAACCCAAACTGCATCTCATCTAAATTGATTCGCTCCCTAATTAGTTGGGCTATGACCCTCTCTGTAACTTTCATAACCTGATCTAACAGCTTGATGCCTCTGTAATTATTTGTATCTAAAGCGTCCCCTTTACCTTTGTAGCAGTTGACTATGATGCTGCTACACCAGTCATTGGGTATGACTCCTTCGTGTATCACCTGGTTCGTAATACGGGTGACTAGGCTATAGCCAACACTGCCAGATATTTTGAGCATCTCTGCAGTGATTCCTGATGGGCCGGGGGCTTTCCCAGTCTTCATACTCTTAATTGCTTTATCTACCCTGGTACTATCAACTCGGATAGCTGGTCCCTCTATTGGGTCGACATACGGCAGGCTCTCTTTCTCCCATTCATTCTCTTTATTAAGCAATCTATCGTAGTGGCATCTCCAGACCTCTTTCTTTGCATCCTCATTTAATGCAAGCGTACCATCATCCATGCGAACACATTTCTCTCCTACAACATCACTATTCTCTCTCCTACACTGTCTTGCAACACGAAATACCTCGAGTCTTTGGTCCTCACGGCGCAGAACATTGGCAAATCTTTCCTTATCTGCTTCCCCTCTGGCTAAATAAACCTGTTGCCTAGCCTCCCTTCTGGCACATTGGTACAATTCCCTGCTACCACCGTTCTTCCAGTCCTTCCAAGCCTGTTTCTTTTGTCTAATAGCCCTGTCTACCTCCTTGTTCCACCACCACGTTACTCTGGGTCGGGAGGGGACCTTACACCACCCACAAATCTGGTCGGTGGCTTTCAACAGGTTGTCCCGCTGAAATCTCCAATTGTCTTCCACGTTGTGTGATGCTATATCCCCTTCTATTTCGGTAAATGCTTCAAGTAACTTGTCTCTAAGTCTCTGTCCGTTTGCAGGGTCTTTAAGCTTCCACACCCTTCTTCTCCAAGCCTGTCTAATTCTGGGCACCCATTTTGCCTTGATCCCAAAGTCGCTAACTACTAATCTATGTTGTGGGGTACATTCTTCGCCAGGGTAGGTTTTGGCATTTATAAGCCGCCCTCTTTCCCTATTTCTGGCGAGGATGTAGTCGATTTGGCTAGAGTGTCTGCCGGAGCGGTAGGTGACTAGGTGACTGGCAGGTTTCCTGAAGTTGGTATTGCAGACCATAAGATTGGTTGCATCACAGAACTCCAGCAGTCTGGTTCCCTCCTCATTGCGGGAACCGAAGCCATAGCCTCCATGTATGCCATGGAAGCCCCCAGCACGACGTCCGACATGACCGTTGAAGTCTCCAGCCACAAAGAGAAGGTCCCTGTCACTCGTCGACGAGGTAGTTTGCAAGAGGGTGTCATAGAATTGGTCTTTCAGACCATCTGGTAGCCCCGGTTGAGGTGCATAGGCTGAGATGACAGTAGCTAATCTATGATGAAGCACTAGTCTGATCTTAAGTACTCTGTCACTTACTCTAACGACCTCGATTACCTTATCCACCCATTTCTCCGCTAGAAGTATTCCTACGCCCCCGACCCCGTCAGTGTTCCCTGCCCAGAAAATCTTGTACCTGTGTTCTTTGCCTGTGAGGAACCTCGCAGAACCTCCTCTCCATCTTACTTCCTGGATGCAGCACATATCTACGCGTCTCCGTTCAAGCATCTCAACAATTTCACCAGATCTACCTTTCAGCGTGCCGACGTTGAGAGTGCCAATCCTAACAGTATGGGTGTTGGGGGTGTGGGCCTGTAGCCTGGGAAGGGGAAAAGCAGTGTCGTGTACCTGAAAAGAAAACTTGCAATTGGAAGAATTCATAAGCAAAACAGTACCTACAACCTGCAAACATTTCTCAAACTTAATGCGCTACCCAAAGGTAGGGGAGAGGATGGCCAAGGCCACTAGATGGGTTCCGGGAGACAGCCGAGGTTGACAGGATGACAGAGGAATGAACTTCCGGTGGAGGGGGTGGGATGACAGAGGAATGAACTTCCGGTGGAGGGGGTGGGATGACAGAGGAATGAACTTCCGGTGGAGGGGGTGGGGGGGCGGGTTACCGCCAGCGAGTAGATAGGGCTCTTAATTGTAGATTTTAAATATTTGAGAGACAACAATGCATAAATCGTAATTTTTAAAAGAGCAATGAATTCTGGGTGATTAGAATATAACGTAGCATGAATTTAGGAAGCTTAGAAAATGAATAAGCATGAATTTAAGACAACAACTGAATTCAATTGAATTTCATGGAGAGAAACAAGATAAATAATAGAGGGCAAACTAAAGCGCGAAGGTATTATGAGATGTTTGAGGAGCACTATGTTATTTATGAAGCAGAAGTCCAAAACATTTTTTCACCCTTTGTTGGGTAGAGCACTATTTTCTCCATTATGTACTTCATTATGACAATGTATTTTGTCATCTCTGTGGGACTGTGTACCTCACTGACTGTATTTCTTTATTGGCCACCAGAGCCCTACACAGAAGGGACAAATAAGGACAGACAATACAAATACAAAGTGAGGACATAAAACACAGACGGATGAATGAAAATGGAAATATAATATAATGAGGATGCAATGGCTACTCGAGCCCCACTCTCGAGTACCATTTAACTGGGCAATTTTCCCAATGTTTATCGGTTTTAAAATCAAATGAAAATGCTTACATTACCAGACCATGTACAGTTTCAAATCCTCACGTTTTATCACAGGAGGTAGAGAGTCATATCTCACCTTTGGTCCCAGTGGGTCTATATCATTACAAAATATTTCTTTAAGTCTTTTATATCTATCTTTATAGATTAGAACACAGTTTATGCTTGTTGGGTAATCCTCCTCAGTCATTTTAACCCTTATTATCAATTTAATTTTTGTGATCTTCCTCTCAATGGCCATGCTCCCCATATAGGTCATAATGTATGCCCTGTTTTTATGATTGGCCTGCATATGGTGCATGTCTGCTTGTGTGTCTTTTTGTGTATCTATTTGAGTATACCTATTGGGAGATTCTGGGCCGTCTGCAATGTTTGTTTTCTTGGGTATTTGCAGAGGTGAGGTGAACTGTGTGGGTGTGTTATCTATATGCATTTTCTGTATGTTGAATGCTTGTGTGTTACATACTTGATGTATAATTTCTTCACTCTTTTTCTTTTTGTCTGAATTTTGGGGGTTGAATTCTTTAGTTCTTTCCTCTTCCTGTTTTGTACTTCCTGAAATTCTTCATCTACACTTTCTGTATGTGTCCCTTCTTTTTGCAGTGGTAGCATGTGGGAGATCTCCCCTCTACTACCATTCATAGCTTATTTCTTCAGGTAACTCAATTTCTTCTATTATTTCTTCCAAGTCTATTGGAGTGTCCTGGATTACAACTTCTAGGCCATAGCCCACCAGTTCATTTGTTTTGTCTTTGTTACTTGTATAATTTTAGGATCCTCCTTTGTTCCTATCATTATTGCTGCTAGTAGCCATATCTCGGCAGGCACCCTGCCAATCCTCGCTCTCACAACACATTTACTGAGATAGGTTGGCAGGAGTGCCCATTCCTCCATTCTCAGTGGCATAGTAGAGTGCTTTATTGCCTCCTCTATGGAGGTAATTTGCACTTCTGCTGTGTCGAATCATCTCACTCTACAAAAAAATGTTATATCATTCTTAATTTCCTTTAGCATTCCTCTATGGCCTCTTCTCGATTTTCTTACTTTTAACTGACCACTATAGACCACCATATTCCTGTTTTTCATGTTAGTGACATCTTCAGTGGGGTGGTAAACTTAAGCCTTGATCCCTCCCTGTGTATTAATTCTTTGCTCCTCTACAATACTTCCATGTCCACCGTTACCTCCTAAACTTCCAGCAGGTTAACAGCAACTGTACCATTTTCATGACTTGCTACAGAAGTGCAGTTCCCAGCCTGCTCGGGTGCTTGAACCACTTCCATAGTTTTAAACTATTTTTGCCCCCAAATGGGGGAGAAAACAAAACAAAAGGCAAACAATACAACAATAAGTCAACAATTTCAACAATAGATAAACCCATTAGGGAGAACCTTCAACAAAAGAGAACAAGACTTATCTGAAATGGAATCACAAGTGATTTAACAGGGACTTAGGTGTGTACTGAATAACATACTTTCACTGACTGATATTACTGACTGTGTCAGTCCACTATTAATTAGTAGTGGGTCAGCCCACTTCTCACCTGGGGGGGGGGGGGGGCGTCTGACACAACACCTCTTCCCTTTGAGATTTTTTTTTTTCAACACAACTTTTTTTTATTTTCAATACTTTTTCTTCTAACCAGAATTATTTTTCTTCTTATTCAGATTTTTTCTTGTTCCACACAGAATTATCTACTTTTTTTTTACTCTTTCAATACAACAGTATTTTTCTTTTCTTCATTTCTTTTTCTTCTAACAAGAATTATTTTTCTCTTATTTAGATATTTTCTTGTTCCACCCAGAATTATTTATTTATTTATTTTCAAAATTAACACGGCATTATTATATATATATTTTTCATTTCTACAACTTTTCCTTTCGTTAGACTTTTCTCAGCAGAAACTGAATTGGTTACCTGCAAACTTTCATTATCCTTTCTAATGTTTGCATTAGAACGATTCCTCAATGAAGCATTTTCAGTAGAAGGACCTTTTCTCAGGTTCTCTAATTTCAGAATTTTCTACAATGTGTTCTTCACTAATCACTTCCATCAACATTTCATCTGGAGTCTTTTCATGGAGGACTTGTTTAGTATCCTCAATCACAAAATGGCTTGTTTTCTCTGTCCCTTTTAACTTTCTTCGCAACAGGTTCGTTTTCAATTTCAACAGATAATATCTGCTTATGTTTGAAATTTTCTGGCATGACTTGCTTTAAATGTATCATTAATTGTTTTCAATTTTTTTTTCTTCTAACCAGAATTATGTTTTGTTCCACAGAGAATTATTAAATCCTTCACATGGACTTATTATTACTTTTTGTTCCACACAGAAACATTTTTTTTTTTCAAAATGGCACAGGTAGTACCAAGTCTACATTATCACTAGTAGTGCTACTACATATAGCGACCTGACTTATAAATCCTTTGAACAGACTTATTATTATTAGATGATGATCATTATTTTTCCTTCCACACAGAATTATTTTTCACCATGTGTAGTACAGTTCTGTGTAGAGTTCCAGTTTTATCAGACATTTTTTATTTCTTCAGGATCTTTTTATATACTCTCTCTTTTACTCTTTTACTTGTTTCTGTCATATGACTGCGGCCATGCTGGAGCACCCCCTTTAGTCGAGCAAATCGACCCCAGGACTTATTCTTTGGAAGCCTAGTACTTATTCTATCGGTCTCTTTTGTCGAACCGCTAAGTTACGTGGATGTAAACACACCAGCATCCATTGTCAAACGATGTTGGGGGGACAAACACACACACACACACATATATATATATATATACATATATGCGACAGGATTCTTTCAGTTTCCGTCTACCAAATCCCATCACAAGGCTTTGGTCAGCCCGAGGCTATAGTAGAAGACACTTGCCCAAGGTGCCATGCAGTGGGACTGAACCCGGAACCATGTGATTAGTAAGCAAGCTATTTACCACACAGCCACTCCTGCGCCTATATATATATGTTTTTCACTGGGTGTATATTACTTTTCACTGTGTGTAGTTCAATTCTGTGTTAGCAGTTTCTTTTTTTCTTCAGAATCTTTTTTTATATATTTTTCACAGTGTGTATATTACTTTTCACCTTGTGTAGTTCAATTCTGTGTTAGTGTTTTTTTCTCTTCAGAATCTTTTTTCATATATTTTTTACTGTGTGTATATTACTTTTCACTGTGTGAAGTTCAATTCTGTGTTAGAGTTTGAATCCTTCAAACTTTCTTTCATTGTTCTTGAAGGTAGGTCTTCCATTTCAACACTCCTACAAGCGTTCATAAACTCGTTACCACTGTTATAATAACACCGTTATACAGTGGGAGGTATCTTCATCACCACTGTTATGCCCCGCGACTACACATCAGTGGCTGTGTGAGCTATGAATCCTCGTCACCAGTTATGTCCTGCATTATGACGATGTATTTCATCATCTCTGCAGGACAGCATACCTCACTGAATGACATTACTGACTGTGTCAGTCCACTGTTTATTAGTAGTGGACCAGCCCACTTCTCACCTGGGGGCATCCGACACAACATCCATGAAGAGCATATTTGTGAGGTCAAACTCTGTTTGCTTCTGTTTATGCAGTAACATACCCAAGAGAAGGTGGCTCTCAGGTCATTCAACATTAGGGAGGTTTAAGTCTCCTAGAAGAAGTAGGTGAAAGTTATCATTGAAGCTGGTTAATACTTCTTCCATATTTCTGAATCTCTTCGAATGATCTGGAGCATCTCGTGGGTGATATAAGTAGTGCATACTACCATTTTGATCTGTTTGATATCTGTGTGCATGTCCCCCTCTGTGTGTAGCCCAGAAGGGGCTACACAGAGAGGGGACAAACAAGGACAGACAAACGGATTAAGTTGATTATATCGACCCCAGTGCATAACTGGTACTTATTTAATCGACCCTGAAAAGATGAAAGGCAAAGTCAAGCTCGGCGGAATTTGAACTCAGAACATAGCGGCAGACGAAATACCGCTAAGCATTTTGCCCGGCGTACTAACGATTTTGCCAGCTCACAGCCTCTGTGTGTGTGTGTGTGTGTGTGTAGGCACATGGCTTAGTGGCTAGAGTATTTGGCTCATGAACTAACCTTCATGACTTTGATTCCTGACTTGCACATTGTGCCCTTGAGCAAGGCACTTTATTTCATGTTGCTCCAATCCACTTAGATTGCCAAAAGGAGTAGTACCTGTAATTCAAGGGGCCAGCCTTGTCAAATTCTGTGTCACACTGAATCTCCCAGGTACATGTGTCTGTGGAGTTCTCAGCCACTTGCATTTTTATTTTATGAGCAAGCTGTTCCATTGATCATGTTAAATGTAACACTCATCATTGTAACTGATGGAATACCAGTTTTATACATTCGTATTTATGTGTGTGTATGTCAGGCTCACAATCATGAGGGAGTGAGTTCAATTCCTGAAACGGGCTGTGTATTGTGTTCTTGAGAAAGACGCTTTATTTCATGTTGCTCCAGTTCACTCAGCTGTAGGAAATGAGTTGCAACATAATTGATGCCAAGCTGTATCAGCCTTTGCCATTTCTTCGGATAACGTTAGTGGTGTGGAGAAGGGAGTCTGGTTGAGGGTAACTTTCAAGGTGCAACCCATGGTTGTTCATGACAAGAGGAAGTCTTTATCCTTTTTACCTCTTATAGTTAGATAGATAGATGTAAATACTCACACACACACACACATGCACACATGTACATGTATGTATGCATATGTGCGTGAGTGTGTGTGTGTGTTTGTTTGCATTTCTTGCTTCTATGAGAGTAGTGACATTTAAAAATGTTGTTGCTATCAATCATTTTCTCAACAAATTGTTCGTTTACATATGCCAACAAAGCCATGTGAAATAATAGAATTGTTGCTTGAAAAATAGGTAGGAAGGGCATCCTGTTGTAATTCAATACCTGAAGTAAATATTCATCTAACTCGTTCTAGCATGAAGAAAAAAAGTTGATGTAAAAATAAACAAAATCTAGTTTGTATTTATATTACTTTTTATATCTGTGTGTCTTTCCATCTGGCCATCTTTCTGTCTACATCATCAAGTTAGCCAATTCCCACCCTTTCTTTTACCTTTATTTCTCCAACCCACCATACCACCATCACCACCACCAACAACAACAACTCCACCACAACCCCAATACCACCACCGTCAGTACCAACACAAAAGAAAAAATAAATAGAAAATACATAAAGCAAAATTTAATTAACTGCAAATTCTTCAAAAGAATATTTCCAGACGCTGTGCCCTTCTTTTGGTTTATTTTGGTGATATTTCAAAAGTTTTTTTTTCCAGGGGTGGATAGGGAAGTGGGTGGAGGGCTTACTTCTTATTGTTGTTCAAGTTTTCTTGTCTTTTCAACATTGTTTCCAATTTGTTTCAAAATCTTATTTAAACCAAACTTAAAATGTCACCACTCTCTTCAAATAAAGAATTTTTAAAGAAAATGTCTCCACCCACCTACACCAAGAATGGCTTTCTGCTGTGCTTGATTCTCTCTCTTTCTTTCTCTCCCCTCTCTCTTGTTCTCCCTCACTCTCTCTTGTTCTCCCCTCTCTCTCTTGTTCGTCTCTCTCTCTCTTGTTTGTCTCTCTCTCTCTCATTCTCTCTTGTTCTTCCCCTCTCTCTTTCTCTCTGTCTTTGTCTGTCTGTCCATCTCTCTGTCCCTCTCCCTCTCTGTATCTGTCTCTCTCTCCCTCTCTCTTGTTCTCTCCCTCTCTCTCTTGTTCTTCCCTCACTCTCTTTCTCTCTGTTTGTCTGTCTCTCTATCTCTCTCTCTCTCTTCTTTAACTGCGAAGTGATGCAGTAAGAATACACTCCCTGCTTTTCAGCCCAAGGAAACGACAACCAATTTTACTAATCCTTTATAAGGTTGATCAGCCTGCTGGAAATAACTAACAAAACTCCCTCAGTCACATCCGCACTGCCCTAAATAAAGTACTGCATACATTAGATAATGTAGTTCCCCACATACCACTGAAAAGCGACTGGTTGGTCATGGTAGGAATGTCTTTCATCATAGTTCTGTGACATTGGGACTAACCTAGCACTAAGTAATATCACCATTGTTAAGATGTCATGTTGTGAATTAATAGAGATTTGGCTACTATTTCTAGCAGGCTCAGCAACTGCATAGATGCTATCTTTGTCTTGAAAACAGGAAAGACTCACTGGATAAAGTAATCCAAGGTACACAGCAGAATGGTCATGAGTGAGATACTTCTAGCTCCTGGTCTGCTAGACGAGAACTGGACCAAAGACCGGAACACCAAAGCATTACAATCATGTAAGACTGAAGCCTTTGTCAAAGTAACAAAGTGCATTCTTACTCGTTACACCTATGTGAACTGTAGAGCGCACATGAACCTACAGACACACACATGCACACACACAAACTCACACACATGCACACAACACACTCAACACATACACACACTCACATGCACACACAACACATACGTGCACACACACAACCATGCACACAACCACGCATGCACACACACACACACAACCATGCACACACACACACACACACAACCATGCACACACACACACACACACACACGCACGCACACACGCACACGCGCACACACACACACACACACACACATTCTCATACAAATATACATCTGCTACAGTTTCCGTCTAACAATACTATTCACAATGCATTGCTTCGCCTTGGGCTATAGTAGAAGATATTTGCTCACAGTACTGTGCAATATATATGCAAATGTGTGTGTATGTGCATACTCACATAAGCGCACAGACACACACACAGATATGTATATATATACCCTATATTATATAAATTCTTATTAAAAATTTTGAGAAACTTGAAATAAATACTTTTATTCTTTTTAATAGTAGAACTCAAAGTAGACTAATAGCATTTAGATGGATAGTATTGGCCTTTGACTTTTCCCATCGAAAAAGTTTCTTAACCCAATTTTTAAACTCTGTTATTTAAAGATTTATCTAAAATGGATAAGCTAGCAGAACCATGGGTAAATGCCGAGTGGCATTTTGTTCATCTTTAAGTTCTGAGTTCAAATTCTGCTGAGGTCAACTTTGGCTTTCATGCTGTTGGAGTTGATATAAGTTCCAGCTGAGCTCTGAGGTTGATGTAATCAACTAACCTTATATATATATATATATATATATGTATGTATATGTATGTATGTATATGCTTTCACTGTTAATGGTATTGTTAAGCAGTGTCGAGTTTTACAATTCTGTAAAAAATATTAATACTATTCTATAAGCTTAAAACTTATAGCAATCATCGTGCAATGACTAAGGAAAATAGTCTAATAAGGGGACATATAAACCCTCGACAAAAAAAGGTGGTCTTTTCTTTCGAGGCTTACTTGTCCCAGTAATATACTATTTTCCTCAGTTATTGCACGGTGATCGCTGTAAGTTTTAAGCTTATAAAATACTACATATATATATATATATATATATATATATATATGGGAGAATATACAAATAATAACAACAGACGAGGACAGGTGGTGTAAATAACAAAAGGATATATTAGTATGACGCTCGGGAATACGGAAAGTCTTTGACGTTTCGAGCTACGCTCTTCAACAGAAAGAATATGGAGACAAGGAGAAAAACACG
Organism: Octopus bimaculoides; assembly: GCF_046866305.1. Taxonomy (NCBI): domain Eukaryota; kingdom Metazoa; phylum Mollusca; class Cephalopoda; order Octopoda; family Octopodidae; genus Octopus; species Octopus bimaculoides. The sequence goes on along the minus strand of NC_142931.1, from coordinate 100,477,887 downwards.
GAGAAAAAAAATTGAATAGTGTTCAGTCAACGGTCAATCATATATATATATATATACATATATAGACACACACACACATATATATATAGACACACACACACATATATATATATAGACACACACATACTGGGTGAGATGGATAAATTGTCACTATTTTATATTTCTAATTTCGCACATGTACATTTTTTGATTTTGTTGACTACAAAGTATAGTAAGGTCAGTTGGGCACTGTCTGTGAGAAAAACAGTACCATGATGCAATTCACTCAGCCAGAAATTTGGAAATGATGTGCTATGCTGTACTGCTTGGCATTCATGCCGAAATTTCCAATACAAACATTTCACAGCATTTGGATATCAAGCTGAGGACAGTACAGAGGATTTGAAAAGAGTTGGATGAGTCTAATGGGGATTATGAAGGTACGACAGCTTGGAAAACTCACTCTGATCATTCTGATAAGAAAAGAACTGAATTTGTTGGAGAGATCCAGGCCATGATTGACAATGGTCCCTCCAAGTCAATCAAGTCCTTCACCAGGGACATGGGAGTGTCAGAGTTTCTTATCATGCAGGTAGTGCATGAAGACATTCAGTATTCCACATACAAGATGAGAAAGGGCTAATCTTTTACCCAAGCCATCAAGGACATGAGGAAAGACCATGCTACAAAGCTTTTGAACAAACTCAAGCATCCCCTCCAACCGAACATGCTTTGGTTTTTCTCAGACAAGAAATATTTCTGCCAAGATCAGATGGTGAACACACAGAACAACTGTTGGCATGCCATGTCTCCAAAACATGTACTGAGAGTGATAAAAATCAAACATCTAGTCAACATCATGGTGTTTGGTGACATTACGCATCCATTCATCTTCCCACATGCCCTTAAACGCAATACAGAGGCCTATATCAACCTAGAGGAGGTAGTGCTGCCTTGAGTCAAGACCCTGCTGGAAGACCCTATGTCTGGCAACAGGACTCTGCACCATGCCACACAAGCAGGAGAACCCAGTCATGGCTGTCAGACAATTTCTGTGACCACATCTCCCCTAACATCTGGCCACCTAACTCCCCAGGCTGCAACCCCCTTGATTATTATGTGTGGGGCACAGTTGAGCAACAGACCAACGAAACTCCTTGTAACACCATAGATAAACTGAAGACAACTATTATGGCAGTATTCACCAACTTACATAAGGATACCATCCAGAAGAGTTGCAAGTGATTCCAAAGTCGTCTGGAGGCCATGATTGAAGTGAATGGTGGTTTTATTGAATAAATTTACTCTTTAATATTTCAAGATTTTTTAATGTAATTTTGGTAAATATATCTGTTAAAATGAGATGTCATTGTTATCTTCATTTTTGCATAATTTAGACAGTTTATTCATCACACCCTTGTAAGTCAATTTGGTAAACTGAAACTGAAAGAAGCCTGCCATATATATGTCTGTGTGTGTGTCTTTGGATATGTGTTTGTCGACCACCACCAATTGACAACCAATATTGGTATGTTTACATCCCCATAATTCATGAAGTGATACATAGTGTTGCTTCTTCAAATGTTTTTTTAAAATACTTAATTTGTGTATATTCACCTGATGAAAACAGTTCTTTTCTTTCGCATGCTGAAATAACTCTATTCATCAATACAAAAAAACTCATTTGAAACAGCTGTAGTAAATGAACAAATATTCACCGGTTGCTATTTGTTTATTTTTCACCTTACTCAGAACCTGCAATTAGTGTGGATCTGAAGTCTTTTAAGTGCAGTACAATTGGTGCAGTATGTACTCCTAGATACAGCCTTGAGACTCATGGTATATATACACTCAGGCACTTGTGATCTTATATGCAACTAGAATATTAATCCATCTGTACTTTGGTATGTTCATATACTCTGGTTTAATTTTTGTTTCATACATGATTGCTATTTCTTTGACCCAAAGTTGGTGCTTTAATATTCAGGTACCTGATTCACTCGAATCCTGAACTTTTATACATACACGTACACATATGGAAAATGGACACTAAATGACGACGACGATGATGATTTAAGTCTCTAAACATACTTCCGTGCTGTTTCCACGTTTACTTTTTACTAATAACCATTGATTTCTATGGATTCTTAACCCCCCTTCAACTATACATACATACATGCATACATACATAAATATAGATATGTATGTATACACATGCACATATACACACACACATATGCACACACACATTCACACACATGTATATACATACATATATATTAATCGTTAAACATCTGTCCCTGCTGTTTCCACCTTTACTTTTTACCTGTAACTTTTGATTTGTATGGATTCTTAACTCCTTTTCAACTGTGTGTGTGTGTATATATATATATATATATATATATATATATATATATATATATATATATACATACACACACACTCATGCATGTGCACACAAACACACACACACATACTAACACATACATATCTATATGTATAACCAAGCAGTTCAGAAAATAAAGAACAATAGGATAAATACCAAACTTGAAAAATAAATAAATACTTAGGTTCATATGTTCAACTAAACCTGTTAAGACAGTACTCCAGCATGGCCACAATCCAATGGCTGAAACAAGTAAAAGATACAAAATAAAGTGACAAACTACAATGAGTTTCCTCAGCAGTTCTACCATTTTTAGTACATCCACCACCAACTTATTAATTCTTTAGTGTTGTATTGCTGTAAATGGTATTTGAGACAGTAGGATATGGGAAATGGTAAGACACAGAATTTTGTTAGCATCAAGAATCTCCATACAATGTTAAATAGGCAGCCATATTTCAGGAATATTTTTTCTTTCTTCAATACCTAACTGTGGTTTAACTTGTATATGTATATCTACATGCTGGTCTTTTTGTATGCATTAATCTATGCAGTAAAACTGAAGGAACACGCATATCTGCTTCTGATAGCAGGTATATACAGTATTTGTAATTATACATGTAGGTATATATATATATATATATATATATATATACAAATACATACATGTATATATATATATATATACACACACACACACACACACATATATATATGTGTATATATATATGTGTGTATATATATATATATATATATATATATATATATATATATATATATATATATATATACACACACACACACACACACACGGAAAGAGAGACAGACAGAGATACTTATATATGTATGATTATATATTTGTATGTCTATAAATATCATCATCATCATCATCATCGTTTAACGTCCGCTTTCCATGCTAGCATGGGTTGGACGATTTGACTGAGGACTGGTGAAACCGGATGGCAACACCAGGCTCCAATCTAATTTGACAGAGTTTCTACAGCTGGATGCCCTTCCTAACGCCAACCACTCAGAGAGTGTAGTGGATGCTTTTACGTGTCACCCGCACGAAAACGGCCACGCTCGAAATGGTGTCTTTTATGTGCCACCCGCACAAGCCAGTCCAGGGGCACTGGCAACGATCTCACTCGAAAATCCTACGGGAGCCAGTCAGGCGGTACTGGCAACGGCCACGCTCAAAATGGTGCATCTCATGTGCCACCCACACAAGAGCCAGTCCAGGTGCACTGGCAACGATCTTACTTGGCTTGCCAAGTCTTCTCACGCACAGCACATTTCCAAAGGTCTCGGTCAGTAGTCATCGCCTCGGTGAGGCCCAATGTACGAAGGTCTTGCCTCACCACCTCAGCCCAGATCTTCCTGGGCCTACCTCTTCCACGGGTTCCCTCAACTGTTAGGGTGTAGCACTTTTTCACGCAGTTATCCTCATCCATTCTCACCACATGTCCATACCAGCGCAATCGTCTCTCTTGCACACCACAACTGATACTTCTAATGTTCAGCTTTTCTCTCAAGATACTTACACTCTGACGGGTATTCACATTGACATTACACATCCAACGGAGCATACTGGCTTCATTCCTTGCGAGCTTACGTATGTCCTCAGCAGTTACAGCCCATGTTTCACTGTCATGTAGCATGGCTGTTCGTACGCATGCGTCATACAGTCTGCCTTTTACTCTGAGTGAGAGTCCCTTTGTCGCCAGCAGGGGTAAGAGCTCTCTAAACTTTGCCCAGGCTATTCTTTTTCTAGCAGCTACACTTTCAGTGCACCCACCCCCACTACTAACTTGGTCACCCAGATAGCGGAAGCTATCGACTACCTCTAGTTTTTCACCCTGGAATGAGATAGAAGTTGTTTCCTGTTTGTTTACAGTCTTTATTGCACCTGAACATCTGCCACAAACAAAAACTAACTTGCTAGTTAACCTGCCTTTGATGTTGCTGCACCTCTTATGTGTCCATAGCTTGCACCGGGTACATCCTATAGAGTTACTACCTACTCCTTTTCTACATACTGAGCAGGGCCATCTACCTGAAGGGGTTTGTGTTTTATCTACCTTCCTACTTATTAGGATTTTGGTTTTAGCTAGGTTGACTCTAAGGCCCTTCAATTCTAGACCTTGCTTCCACACCTGAAACTTCTCCTCTAGTTCTGATAGTGACTCCGCAATTAGGGCCAGGCCATCAGCATAGAGGAGCTCCCAGGGGCAACTTGTCTTGAACTCCTCTGTGATTGCCTGGAGGATTATGATAAATAAGAGGGGGCTGAGGACGGAAGCTTGGTGGACCCCTACCTCTACCCGGAATTCATTGCTGTACTCATTTCCAACCCTCACCTTACTGGCAGCATCTCTGTACATGGCTCGCACAGCTCTCACTAACCATTCTTCTATCCCAAGTATCCTCATTGACCACCAGATAAGGGATCGGGGGACCCTGTCAAAGGCTTTCTCCTTGTCAACGAAAGCCAGGTACAGAGGTTTATCCTTAGCTAGGTATTTCTCCTGCAGCTGTCTCACTAGAAATAAGGCATCAGTAGTGCTTTTACCTGGCACGAACCCAAACTGCATCTCATTTAAATTGATTCGCTCCCTAATTAGTTGGGCTATGACCCTCTCTGTAACTTTCATAACCTGATCTAACAGCTTGATGCCTCTGTAATTATTTGTATCTAAAGCGTCACCTTTACCTTTGTAGCAGTTGACTATGATGCTGCTACACCAGTCATTGGGTATGACTCCTTCGTGTATCACCTGGTTCGTAATACGGGTGACTAGGCTATAGCCAACACTGCCAGATATTTTGAGCATCTCTGCAGTGATTCCTGATGGGCCAGGGGCTTTCCCGGTCTTCATACTCTTAATTGCTTTATCTACCCTGGTACTATCAACTCTGATAGCTGGTCCCTCTATTGGGTCGACATACGGCAGGCTCTCTTCCTCCCATTCATTCTCTTTATTAAGCAATCTATCGTAGTGGCATCTCCAGACCTCTTTCTTTGCATCCTCATTTAGTGCAAGCGTACCATCACGCATATACAGATATATACATAGACACACATGCACATATATATAGTATATATTTATATACATATAACTATGCACATGCATAAGCACACACACATATACATACCCACACTCATAAAATATACCCCCCACATACATGTGCACATACACACACACACACATATAATTTCTTTCTTTTTGTTAAACTTTATACATACCATACTGTGGTATTTTTTTTTTTTGCAAACATACAGATGCCTTATTTCAGCTCACATATTGCAGTGTGGTGTATGTTGCTGTTGTGGTGGTGGTGGCGGCGGCGGCGGTGGTAGTGGTCTAGTGTGGAGCTGTATTAGTGTGTGCACTTATTTCCTTCTCTAAGAAAGGCTTTTATGCAAAATTACATCATCACTGTAACCTATGCAATCTACACATGCAGTTATCTACATTTCAGTTTTGTATATTGCAAATATGCATAAATATACATTGTATGTGTGTATATTTATATCTGTCTTTCTATTTATCTACACACTCACGCATACACACACACACACACACACTCACACACAGAGAAACACACCTACATGCATGCGCACATAAAATCATTGTAATTTTATGTAGATTGAATGAACTAAAAACAATTAAAGGTATACAGAGCAAAATGAATATATATTATATAACTGGAAGATAAATTGAACTTATATAGACTTGCCAAACAAAATTCACTAAGTACAAGAAATGTTTGTACCACCTTTCTTTCTTGATTCAACTCGAAGGTAGAGCGTGCCCATGACTTTTTGGGGCAGAATCTCTGAGATTGTTTGAAGGAAGATATCTTCCAATCAATGGCCTGTTGGACTTCTATGAAAACAGTTCAGAGCCAGCTGGTGGCAGGCCCCTTGTCAGACTTTCATGCCTGGGGGTACTTCAGAATATTCTGGGTGGGCACTAATTTGTAATAATGCTAAAGTAAAGTTTTGAAATAAGTGTATCACTGTAAATCTGAGGGTGCACCATGAATAGCAAGGGAGCAGTGTCATTCAGTGCATCTCCTTAATGAAGGGTATGGCTGGTGGTGCTACACGGGACAATACATTGAATCTGAGCAGGTAAGGAGAAATTAAAACTCAGAACACAAGGGGAAAGAATAACCATCAAAAGACGTTCTATTCAGCACTACAAGGTGCTAGGCCTTGTTGTGATGCAGTGGATCGTATATCTTAGTGGCCCTGAGAGCTATGCGAACAAAGTGCAAGCTCCTTGTAAGGTTTTCCATGCTGGGCAGGTCAAAGGATAGAGGCAACACTAATATGGACCTCCTCTTTCTAGGGGTAAAATTGGGTTTGCATCGGGTCAACAGCTCTGCCTATAATAAAGCAAAGTTCCAGAGTCATTGATGTCAGTTCAAAAGCATCAAGACCTGTGAGAAATGTTTTGCTTCTCTCAGTCAGCTTCAAGATAAATGGTAGGGATCTAACCGGAACAAAGCAGAAACGACAGTCCTGAGTTGAGAACAGAGGTGGAGAAAAGTTGTCAAGGCCTATGCTCTATGGAGCGGCTTGACTAAAAACGCCTTGGTACTATTTATGTTTTAAAGTGATTTAAATTAAAAATTTTCATCAAAATTTCATGCTAAAGAAGCTCAATAACCTTTCTAAAATAGGCACAAGGCTTGAAATTTTGGAAGAGGAGGCTAGTCAATTACATCGACCTTAGTGATTATCAGCTGGTACTTATTTCATTGACTCCAAAATGATGAAAGGCAAAAGTTGACCTCAGTGGGATTTGAATGCAGAACTAAAGACAAAAGAGTGCACTTAAGCATTTTGCATGCTGCGCTAATGATTCTGCCTGCTCACTGCCTTAAACAATTTTAATAATGACAAAGATATTTTATTAAATTATTCATTATTTTGAAAGTTTAACCGAAACAAAGGCAGTGTATTTCAGTAGAAATATAGTAACAGAAGGGTCAAGTAAATAAGTATCCCAACCAGCAGTCTTTCAATTCCACCAGACCATTGATCTTGACTGGTTCCTTATTTTCTGATCTTAGAAAAATGAAAGGTAAAATTAACCACTGTGTGATTTAAACTCAGAATGCAAAGAGCTGAAATAAATTAAATAATGTAAAGCAGCAATTTCTCTTATACTATAATGACATCTGCCACTATGCTGCCTAAATATGTTGAAATGGCATCAAGCTGATATTCATCCTTTATATACAGAACTAACTTACAGCAAAGTACTTCAGCAAGTTTATATCTAACCTATATGTGGAGTAATAAATGATAAATACGTTGCAAAATTCAAAATGTATTTTAATACCTTGTTTTTACTGATTTATAGCTCCAGGTATAGGCTAAATATTAACTTGTTGACAGAGTTAGCAATATGGTAATGAGTCAGAAAGAGGAAAAAGATTCCAGTTCATATATATTTCAACATAATACATTTCATAGTCGCAGGTGTACACAACCTAGCTCAATATGACTAATTATGTCTTCTGGTGCAGAATGCTTGACTTGTGTTGCTTATACGTACATACATACATACATACATACATACATAGACAAATATACAGAGGCTTTCCCCACCCAACCCACTAAAATATATACACACTATAACAGCTGATAACTCATTTAATATTCATTCCTTTTTAGACTTAACCCTTAGAAATAACGAAGGTAACCAGACTAAGCTTTGAACAGTGCTACTGAAAGTTTGAAAATGTAGTGATTGATTGACTGCTCGATTTATTGGTTGATTGATTGATTGATTGGTTGATTGGCTGGTCAGTTGGTTTGTAGATAGATAAGTAGATGAGCTCTCTGTGGGACCTTTCACAACTATTAGATGTATCCAAGATCCATAACATTTGAACTTTTGACTTCCTAGTTCCATACTGGGCATATACATACATATATACATACATACATACATACATACATAAATGCATGCATGCTTGGATATTTGCATACATATATGCATGCATGCATACAAGAACAGGAAATATCAACCAAATACCTCATGCACAAAAGGGAGAGGGATGCAGGAAAAGCAGTAAAATGTGACAACTGAAGCAGACTTTGGAGAGTTAACACCAAAGATATCACCCACATCATAAGCAGTTGTCTGAAAATGTCACCACGGTATTATCTATTGATGAGACATGGTGTTGTAGTTAGGACATTATAAATTGAAATCTGTCAGAAAGATAACCCCAAAGACAAAGACATAAGAATCCACAGTATGGTGGAAGCCATAGTCACTCTTAATATAAAGGTGTACTGGTGGGAAATCCCAGTGAAAACCTCAATAAAATGTAAGCACAACAGACCTGATATAATGATTTGGCATAGAGAAGAGAAATTGTCAACAGTTGTGGAAATTAGTTGATCAGTAAATGTTAACATAAAGCTGAAGATCAGTGAAAAAGAGATACCTATGCTAAACTATTGAGGAATCTACTGCTATTCTATCCATATTACAAGTTCTGGTTTATACCTGTAATTATTGGAACAGTGGGATATGTAACACTGCCTAAATACCAATCTTGAGAAATTAGGCTTCTCAAAACCGGAAAGGAGAAAGCTGATTTGAAGCCTACAGATCCAAGCCATCACTGGAACTGTAAAAATCTGTAAAACTTCCCAGAAGTTTATCATTTAAGTATAAATGAGCATGTCAAGATATGCAAGTATATGCGTATCTTATATGCATAAACTTGCATATCTTGACATACCCCAACAATTACACACAGAAACACATATATATACACATACACATGTATGCACACATATACACATATATCTATCTACATACACACACACGTATACATATATACATACGCACACACATGCACAGATATATATACGCACACATATATATACAAAAAAAAATTGATACACATAGATACAGACATACACACACATAGATATATACATATGCATACATATATATATATATATATATATAAACTAATGTGCATACACATATATACACACATACATACCTACATACATATACACATGTATATGCATACACACACACACACTCATATACACACACACATCCACACATAAATATCCCCACCAGTTCACATGCTCCCACACCTCTGCCCATGCACCCACCATCATCATCATTGCCAAATGTCAACTAGAGGTGATATTTATGTGGGTGTGTGTATATATGTGTGTATGTAGTTATGTATGTGTGTATATATATGTGTATGTATATACATATAGGTTTATATATATTTATATATATATATATATATATGTATGCATATATAGATATCTATGTGTGTGTATGCATGTGTCTATATGTATATATATGCATTTGCATGGATGTGTATTTATGTATATATATGCATTTGCATGGATGTGTATTTATGTATATATATGTGTATGTATGAGTATATCCATACATGTGTGTATATATATATATATATGTGTGTTTGTGTATGTAGATAGATACATGTGTATATGTGTGTGTGTACGTGTGTATGTATATATATAGAGAGAGAGAGAGGGAGAGGGAGAGAAAGAGGGGGTATGGTAGATGTGAACTGGAGGGGATATTTATGTGTGGATGTGTGTATGTATGTATGTATGTACATACATCAGAATGTGTATGTAGGCATGTAAGTGTGTATTTATGGGTATGTGTGTATGTGTATGTATATATTCGTATATATATATGTGTGTGTGTGCATATATGTGTGTATGTGTATATATACATGTGTATGGATGCACATTTATATGTGTGTGTGTGTGTATATGTGTATATATATATGAGTATTTCTGTGCATGTAAGTGTATGTATATATATAGTAAATGTGTGTGTGTGTATATATGTGTATTTCCTAACATCACAGCGTTCCGTATACATATATATTTTTTTCATGTCTGGCCTTATAGTCCTTTTTACTTATTTTCACTGTTTCATTTTATTGTCGTGTTTTCTGTTCACCACTATATTCCTCTGCGTTACAAATATAATTTGTTTCTGCGGGAAGACCCATTCTAACAATGCATGCTGCCCTAACTCTTCGAAACGCTTAATTTTAGAATGGTGGCAGCTGATGAAGGAAATGATCTCTATGTGGCTTGTGTGTTTTCTGTACTCTGTTTATGTTCTGTTTTTCATTTTGTCCACGTTTTCTTTTGACGTCCTGTACCCAGATATGCATCTATATATACATGTAGATGTAGGCATGTACGTATATATGCATATACTCACATATTATTTGTATTATATATATATGTATGTATATATGTTTATGAGTGTGTGTGTATGTAGAGAAAGAGAGACAGAAAGGGAGAGGGAGAGAGAGCGAGAAAGGGAGAGGGAGAAATAGAGAGAGAAACAGGAATGTATATATATTTTTTGTTTATTATATGTAGGGAAATAAATATGTGTGCTAGCATGATCTTCACCACCTCCCCTCCCAAACACACCAAAATCCCATATATAGAATCAAAAACCCCAAATCCTCAGATCTGTTTGACAACGAATGTGAGAAAGTTCTCCAAAGAAGTTAACAAGAAATTCTTTTTAAAAAATTCTTCACACTCAAGTTATTCTTTTTCTTTTTCCAGATATATATATATATATATATATATATATATATATAGGAAAATGAAAAATAATAATAAGGCAGAATGCTAGACTGAAAGTATATTTTAATATAGATGTGTAAAAAGGATTTCTAACCGGCTTTCATTATATGGCAAATTTTCAAGAAGAGGGAGAATGAAAATGTTTTTTACAAAAAAGTAAAAAATAATATATTAAAAAAATAATACATAAAAAAATAATTATACCAATACATTATATCGTCTTTGAGCTTTTAAAGTTTAATGGTAATCCATGTAGATAATAGTTGGAAAAAATAGGATGCATGAAATTGAGTTGTGTTTTGTTTAAAAAAGAGAGAAGGCTGAAAGTTTATGTGTTAAGCAGGAAGTGTGGTGTCAAAGCAGGAAGTGTAAATAAGGAAAGACAATTCTGTGGGTTTTATACTCTTTAGTTGAAGTTCTAGACTCTTTGTCAACAGGAAGTTTGTCAGAATTGTCTTCCCTTACACATACTTCCTGTTTTGACACCACACTTCCTGCTTAACACATAAACTTTCAGCCCTCTTTCTCTTTTAAACAAAACACAACTTTCAATTTCATGCATCCTATTTTTTCCAACTATTATCTACATGGATTACCATTCAACTTTAAAAGCTCAAAGACAATATAATGTATTGGTATATTTATTTTTTTATATATTATTTTTTACTTTATTGTAAAAAACATTTTCATTCTCCCTCTTCTTGAAAATTTGCCATGCAATGAAAGCCGGTAAGAAATAGTTTTTACACATCTATATTAAAATATGCTTTCAGTTTATCATTCTGCCTTTTTATTATTTTTCATTTTCCTATTATTTCTCCACGTGCAGTTAACACAACCCCACTATTTACTGACTTATATATATATATATATATATATATATATAGATACATATTTATATGCAGTTAAGTCTATGTCTGGTCATAGAGTGACCAATGGTTTCCCATCCATAAAGGGCCTAGCCCCATGGATGGCTCATTAGACTGTAAAGCTGAAAACATATAACTCTTCAACTCTGGGAGGCAGTAATCCGTTAAGGTCAGTTAGTTAGTAAGTAACCAAAGAATAAACAATTTAGGTCAGCAAAGAGAGATTATATCCCTTAGACCAGTTCATATGGGCCAAAAGAGGGGCAACAGGGAATTTCACCCTGAGGCTGCTTTTAGTTTGTAAGGACCTCTCCAGATCTAATCGATGAATGGGGTATCTCCTGCTTGCAGCAGGTAGCATTTGAAATGTATGCAGGAACTGTAAATTGCCTGGTGAGATTTCAGTATCCCTAGTTTCAAGGATTCTTTGAGGATCTTTGCTCTCTCAGCTATGCAATGTTTGCAGCATCTGTTCCCATTAATGTAAGATCCTGGCCACTCTATGATCCTGCACTTGATATCATATGGAGTCCTTTCATCTTTGAGATGCCACACAAGGCTTGCCAGAGACAATTCGTCACACCCCTGGCAGCCTAGAAATTGTATTTAAAAGAATGTTAAAGTAATTTGTGTATTGTATGAGTATAACCAATTTATTGCACATAAACTTTAACAACAAAATCTTATATGGACCCCAAATGACATGTGGACCTCAGCTGAGAACCACTGATTCAAATTATATATTCAGATGAAGTCTTTATATTCCTGAGGTTGTCTCTGTCTTAAGTTCAAAGACACCATTTATATATACTCTGTAACTGTTTGTACTTGGTTTTTACACACCAGTCTTATATTTCTGTCTAGATTGTGTTCAAATGAAGAATTTTTTTTAATGTTTCATGTATTTCCAGTCATATGTGATGCCAACATTTCATAAGCTTCAAAATTATGTTGACTCTGGATAAGCATTTGGCTTATGAAGTAGGTTTATCCAAGCCTGTTTTTAGAACTTTCTGTAAATTGCCATACATGTTCTTCATTAATCTCAAATGTTATATAAAATGAATAATTAGAGAACACACACACACACGCACACACACACTTCTTTATGCATATTGATTATATCTACAAGATAACAGAGGCTATTAACTACTTCTAAGGAGCTACTAGGGTACTTGATTGAATCTATTTCATATGGTGTTCTTAGTATACTGCTCCTGAGTGTCTACCATTTTCAAAATATTTTTTATTGTAAAAGACAGTAACAGTTGCATATAAATTTCATTGAAATGACTCAAACAAAGAGTCTGATTGAGCTGTGATGCTGAAACTCATAAGTAACTGCCATTTACTCATATCACATAAAATTTACTCAATTCTACGTTCATATCAAATTCTATAAAACACAAAGTATTAAATCAGTGAACACACCCTCTGTGATTTAAACACAAGTATATATACACACATTATTTACATATGTATGTATGTATGTATAGCTGTATAGATAAGTATTTGTAAGTATATATATGTCTGTCTGTGTGTGTGTGCATGCATGCATGCGTGTGTGTGTGTGTGTGTGTGTGTAAAGAAAACGTGAAATTATAAACTTCAGTGTAAATAAGAATGAAAAAGAGAGTATTCAATACAGAAAGTAAAGTGTCAAAATACATCCAAAGAGAAGCTTCAAATTTAATGGTTCTGTGTTTCCTGTCTTTAAGCAACCTTTACAAGATGAAAACATGTCTAAGAGACAATTTAGCATGTGAATTTAGTTTTGTGGGTGCTAAACTTCACCAAAGATAATTTTAAAAGTTTTCAATTCTAAATATCCATTTATCTCTGTTTGATAAGAAGATTTTTCAACCCAAAATATTAGACATTATGTAAAGTAATGGCTTATTATTTTGAATTAAAAAAATGTCATAGGACTTGTACGGCATCTGTATTTATAGTCATTCTAATCTAAATAATGCTTCACAAAATGTTTTCTTTCAATTATTCATCATACATACACATATAATGTTAATAACTTGCTTCTTTCAACAAGGTAGAGATTACTCAATGCATATAGTACATTTTATATGTTTATAGTTAAATATCTATGCAGCCATTATTTAGAATTTTACACCAACCAGACATTGAAAAAAGTTTTTATAGAAAGTAAATAAGCAACATATATGACAATGTATGGTTTGGTATACTTCTGCGATATTACTTCATCTTATTGATACATTGTACTAATGATAATTCATTTTCATAATGGCATTTCTACATGGTGCCTAATATATTTATATCTACTATGTTGAAATACTACATGGAGGTGTATATTCTATTTTACTCCAATGTATATTTGGCACCACTTTGCTCTCTTCATATAAAGTGTGGTTTGATTTATGACCAATTATTCAAAATTTACAACTTTCGCATATTTTACCATTGTTATCATCATCATTATCATTATCAATAATAATATCATTAGACTACAACTTGCTCTAAATCATCTGCAGTCATAGCATCTCTATCCTTCATTCGGGTCTTGATCATGGTTTTGTAAGTCCCTTCTCTCATGGGTTGGTTCTCTGAGAATGACTTGAATGGCCATCAACTCCAGGTGTCTCAGACTGTGTCTGAAAAGCTTTTCAAATTCTATTGCTATCTTGTTGGTCAACTGGGACTCAAGCCTAAAGTTACATTTAGAATTTAAACAATACTGATGTTAGTAGTACCTATTAATTTAAGGAGAAATCGACAAGAATCCCTAATTAGGATTTTCCTTTGTTTAAGTAAAGAATGAACTGTGCAATAGAAATATTTGCTTCACACCTATGTGATATTGCATTTCATACTAATGTACATCACTTTGGGTAAATGCAATCTACCATTGTCTTTGATTGACCAACATATTCCAAGTTAAATTTATAAGATGGAAACTGTGTTGATACAAGTACAAGGGTCTATTCCAGTTTTAGTTGAGTAAAACTAATCTATTATACAGTGTAATGCCACCACTTGGACATTAGCTGCCTTTAGTGGAGCTGATTCTGGTGTTAGCATTCAGGTTAGAGGAAAACTTGCTCCCTTTTCTGTCACCTGTTATGGACGTCCAGAGAAGCATTATGTCTTTGCGTCATAGACTAAACTATTAAGAGAGTATGGATAGCCAATTAAATAGAATGGCTGACTAAAAGCAGAGAGATTAGGAATTCATAAGTTGTCATTAATACATTACATTTATAGCAGAGACAGTGAATTCTCAAACTGCTCATTTCATTTAACTGTAAATAGAGGGAACTCCAAACAGTGTAATGTCATTACATCACTGACAGTGTTCTGTAACCCTTTTGCTTCTAAACTGGCCGTGCCCAGCCCAAATATTTTATCTTGTTTTATGCTAAAACTGGTCATATCCAACCTTCTGTCATTCTAAAAATAAACAGTCACATCTTCAAAATCTTAAAGCTATTAGATAATGTATGGTTAATTCAAAATAATATAAATCAATAAGCATTATATTTGACAGAGAAATTTAAATGATAAAAGGATAAACATGCAGCATTGGGTTCAACTCTTAGTGGGAGCAGTATGACATTGATGACAACAAGTTTCTTTCAAACTGACTTTTTTCCTTTGCTGACAAATTTATCAAGGGTCCCTTTGTAAGGCCTTGAGTTTTGAGACTCACTTTATTTTGTTAAATGAAACCTATTTCCTTACTGGTACTTCTTTTATTGCTCTAGAGGTGATAAATGGTAAAATAAACCTCCACAATATTTAAACTCAGATTTCAGAGACATAAGACTAAATAGAAATGATAAGTCCAGTTCTATCCATGTTTGCCAAACTTTCACACCATTTTATCTCTTTTTATAGATAACCCACTTGCTGACTTGAAAATATTACTTTTAGTTCCATTATTATATTCAGTTTTGCTCTTGAGTGTAAGTAAAAGTGTGAAGGTTTCCCTGTGTTGAAGTACCTGGTGACTTAGATTAAAGCTTTGACCACTAAGTACTTGATGTAAGGTTTCAAAACAAATGCCATCATATAAAGTTGTTGAAGTCTTCATTGTAACTTCAATTTTGTGGTGTTTCATTTGTAAGAAAGATGACTTCATTTATGTGGGTCTTTACCTATTGAGGAGCTGGCTTTATCACTGTAGTGTTTCATCTATGCAGGCCTTCGATTACAAAGCTCTTCCTCTACACAAGGCTCACATCTACTTCATGAACACTTTGTACATGCAGATCTTCATCTACGCAGATTTTCAATTAATCAGAAATCACTTCATCATTGCAGGCCTTTGTTTATGTAGGAAATATTTTCATTTGTACATTTCCATATCTCCTATGAAGGGCCTTGCTTTTGCCTGGAGAGTTATGTTCACAAATAAAATTGTCTTAAACCAGTATGGTTAAAATACCTCACCAATCTGCAGTTCCATTTCAAGGCTATTTATCTTTCATTATAGGGAGATATTAGTGAAGAAATATTCTTGATTGCACGGAAAGAGACTTTATACCACCAGCTGGGCTGCAGCTGGAAATGAAGTCACTAATTAAAACATTATTAATTAAATACATTTCTTCAATTTTCCCTGTGAGAAAAACACTAGGAATCAGTTAAAACATGAATACTTTTCTAATACAGCTTCAACGTTCTCATTATTGCACGCTTACTACTTCACATAAAGTATATGATACAATG
This sequence comes from Octopus bimaculoides, assembly GCF_046866305.1. Classification (NCBI taxonomy): domain Eukaryota; kingdom Metazoa; phylum Mollusca; class Cephalopoda; order Octopoda; family Octopodidae; genus Octopus; species Octopus bimaculoides. The sequence goes on along the minus strand of NC_142931.1, from coordinate 100,461,296 downwards.
GAGTGTAAAAGTAGTGTAAGTGTATGGTGCAAATATACATAAGATAATTTGTGTGTGTGTGTATGTATGTATGTAAGTATGTTTGCATGTGTGTATGTATATCTGTATCTATCTATCTATCTATCTTTCCCTCCCCCTCTCTCTCTCTCTCTCTCTCTCTCTCTCTCTATATATATATATATATATATATATATATATATATATATATATATATATATATATATATATATAATAAATCAGTTGTTCATAAGTCAAAAGAAAACGCAATCTACAAACTTTTGAGAATTTAAGAAAACCTCTTGGTCAAATGAGCTTTTAGGAACATTGCTCTCTCAACGAAGCAAATTTTGCATCATTTGATCCCATTGAGGTATGGTCCAAGCTGTTCCAGGAGCTTCCATTTAATCCTGTATAGCATGCTATCTTCTTTCAAATGCCATACATAGCTTACTAATGATATTAAAAAAAGACTATGGTTCATTATTTACATTATTTACATTCGACGGATATTTGTCATCTTGTTTGTTGTTATACCCTCCAGCCTTCATCAGGTGTCTTGGGAAAATTTCTTATTCCTAAGGTATTTTTGATGATGTTGTTGTTGTTGTTATTATTATTCAGGCCACTGCCTGGAATTGAACTCGGAATCTTGGGGTTAGTAGCCTGCGCTCTTAACCACTATGTCATATGTCCGTGGGCATAGTGGTACAACAATGCACCAATATTTACTGCTATTTCCAGTAAATAATGGTGCATTGTTGTACCACTATCTCATACAACGTGGAAGACAATTGGAGATTTCTGCGGGACAACCTGTTGAAAGCCACCGACCAGATTTGTGGGTGGTGTAAGGTCCCCTCCCGACCCAGAGTAACGTGGTGGTGGAACAAGGAGGTAGACAGGGCTATTAGACAAAAGAAACAGGCTTGGAAGGACTGGAAGAACGGTGGTAGCAGGGAATTGTACCAATGTGCCAGAAGGGAGGCTAGGCGACAGGTTTATTTAGCCAGAGGGGAAGCAGATAAGGAGAGATTTGCCAATGTTCTGCGCCAGGAGGACCAAAGACTCGAGGTATTTCGTGTTGCAAGACAGTGTAGGAGAGAGAATAGTGATGTTGTAGGAGAGAAATGTGTTCGCATGGATGATGGTACGCTTGCATTAAATGAGGATGCAAAGAAAGAGGTCTGGAGATGCCACTACGATAGATTGCTTAATAAAGAGAATGAATGGGAGAAAGAGAGCCTGCCGTATGTCGACCCAATAGAGGGACCAGCTATCCGAGTTGATAGTACCAGGGTAGATAAAGCAATTAAGAGTATGAAGACCGGGAAAGCCCCCGGCCCATCAGGAATCACTGCAGAGATGCTCAAAATATCTGGCAGTGTTGGCTATAGCCTAGTCACCCGTATTACGAACCAGGTGATACACGAAGGAGTCATACCCAATGACTGGTGTAGCAGCATCATAGTCAACTGCTACAAAGGTAAAGGGGACGATTTAGATACAAATAATTACAGAGGCATCAAGCTGTTAGATCAGGTTATGAAAGTTACAGAGAGGGTCATAGCTCAACTAATTAGGGAGCGAATCAATTTAGATGAGATGCAGTTTGGGTTCGTGCCAGGTAAAAGCACTACTGATGCCTTATTTCTAGTGAGACAGTTGCAGGAGAAATACCTAGCTAAGGATAAACCTCTGTACCTGGCTTTCGTTGACATGGAGAAAGCCTTTGACAGGGTCCCCCGATCCCTTATCTGGTGGTCAATGAGGAAACTTGGGATAGAAGAATGGTTAGTGAGAGCTGTGCGAGCCATGTACAGAGATGCTGCCAGTAAGGTGAGGGTTGGAAATGAGTACAGCAATGAATTCCGGGTAGAGGTAAGGGTCCACCAAGCTTCCGTCCTCAGCCCCCTCTTATTTATCATAGTCCTCCAGGCAATCACAGAGGAGTTCAAGACAGGTTGCCCCTGGGAGCTCCTCTATGCTGATGACCTTGCCCTAATTGCGGAGTCACTATCAGAACTAGAGGAGAAGTTTCAGGTGTGGAAGCAAGGTCTAGAATTGAAGGGCCTTAGAGTCAACCTAGCTAAAACCAAAATCCTAATAAGTAGGAAGGTAGATAAAACACAAACCCCTTCAGGTAGATGGCCCTGCTCAGTATGTAGAAAAGGAGTAGGTAGTAACTCTATAAGATGTACCCGGTGCAAGCTATGGACACATAAGAGGTGCAGCAACATCAAAGGCAGGTTAACTAGTAAGTTAGTTTTTGTTTGTGGCAGATGTTCAGGTGCAATAAAGACTGTAAACAAACAGGAAACAACTTCTATCTCATTCCAGGGTGAAAAACTAGAGGTAGTCGATAGCTTCCGCTATCTGGGCGACCAAGTTAGTAGTCGGGGTGGGTGCGCTGAAAGTGTAGCTGATAGAATAAGAATAGCCTGGGCAAAGTTTAGAGAGCACTTACCCCTGCTGGCGACAAAGGGACTCTCACTCAGAGTAAAAGGCAGACTGTATGACGCATGCGTACGAACAACCATGCTACATGGCAGTGAAACATGGGGTGTAACTGCTGAGGACATACGTAAGCTCGCAAGGAATGAAGCCAGTATGCTCCGTTGGATGTGTAATGTCAATGTGAATACCCGTCAGAGTGTAAGTATCTTGAGAGAAAAGCTGAACATTAGAAGTATCAGTTGTGGCGTGCAAGAGAGACGATTGCGCTGGTATGGACATGTGGTGAGAATGGATGAGGATAGCTGCGTGAAAAAGTGCCACACCCTAACAGTTGAGGGAACCCGTGGAAGAGGTAGGCCCAGGAAGACCTGGGCTGAGGTGGTGAGGCAAGACCTTCGTACATTGGGCCTCACCGAGGCGATGACTACTGACCGAGACCTTTGGAAATGTGCTGTGCGTGAGAAGACCCGGCAAGCCAAGTAAGATCGTTGCCAGTGCCCCTGGACTGGTTCTTGTGCGGGTGGCACATGAGATGCACCATTTTGAGCGTGGCCGTTGCCAGTACCGCCTGACTGGCTCCCGTAGGATTTTCGAGCGAGATCGTTGCCAGTGCCCCTGGACTGGCTTGTGCGGGTGGCACATAAAAGACACCATTTCGAGCGTGGCCGTTTTCGTGCGGGTGACACGTAAAAGCACCCACTACACTCTCTGAGTGGTTGGCGTTAGGAAGGGCATCCAGCTGTAGAAACTCTGCCAAATCAGACTGGAACCTGGTGTTGCCATCCGGTTTCACCAGTCCTCAGTCAAATCGTCCAACCCATGCTAGCATGGAAAGCGGACGTTAAACGATGATGATGATGATGATGATATATATATATATATATATATATATATATATATATACACGCATGTATGTATGTATGTATGTATGCATGTATACATATATGTAAAATTTGAATATCCAATCGTGTTACACTGCTAATGTCTTCATGGATGGTTAATAGGTTGGATGTAGTGCTGAAGAAGGAGCAATAACTCTTGAAATATATATATACATTCATTACTTATTTGTTAGTTTTCGATTGCATTATTTACATAGATGAATTCTTATACAAAATGTTGTAACTTCCAGAACTGGCTCTAGTTTCTATAGCAAATATGTAGAAATAACTTTAAAAGTAACATATATATATATATTGTTAATAGTGACTGGAGTAGTATTCATATCAAAAGGCAATTTTTATCTCCAGACTTAGATGTTGTGTTAGAACACAGAATACTGCATTATTTATCTTGAGAAGACTTCTCATATGAACACATGCTGCATAAAAGTACACATATTTATATTGTTGACAGATGGGTGCTTTTATGTACTATGAATCCATATGAAAGATCTTCTCAAAAGGAATAATACAGCATTCTGTGTTCTAACACAACATTCAAGTTAAGTTGGAGATGAAGATTGCTTTTGATATATATATATATATATATATATATATATATATATATATATATATATATATAGCCGTATGTATGGGTGTGTGGTAAGAAGTTTGCTTCCCAACCACATGGCTCCAGGTTCAGTCCCATTGCGTGGCACCTTGGGCAAGTGTCTTCTATTATAGCCTCAAGCTGACCAAAGCCTTGTAAGTGGATTTGGTAACAAGAAACTGAAAGAAGCTTCTCTTATATGTTTGTGTGTGTCATGCCTGTGTTTGTCCTCCAACATCACTTGAGAACGAGTGTTGGTGTGTTTACCTCCCTGTAACTTAGCAGTTTAGCAAAAAACACTGATAGAATAAGTACCAGGCTTAAAAAAAGAGTATGAGGTTGATTCATTCAACTGAAATTCAAGATGGTGCCCAGCATGGCTGCAGTTTCATGACTGAAACAGGTAAAGGATATGTATGTATATATATATATATATATATATATATATATATATATATATATATATATATATATATATATCAGCATACAGTTTGTTCACTGAAATTATAAACAAAAACACTGGTTTGTTCATGTTCTAAGGTCTTAGTATTTTTGGCTGATCAGACACACAATACCAAAACATCAGTATCCAAGAATCCCTTGCACCAATGAGCTGAGTGAGTAATGAACACACTGTCATCATTAAAGCGTGAAGTTGTTCCTCTCTAACATACACAATGGTGACTACCATATTTGAATTTGAATCTGTTGGACTGGATTAAGAAGAAAATATGCAAATTTTTGTTTTAAATCTTGTACTGTAGAACTAATGACTATATTTATATCTATATATGTTTGTATACGTATACATATATATATGTAACATAGATATGTGTGCACACATATATGCATGTGCACACACACTTATATAACTGTTCTCTATAAAAAGAAAGATGACAGTCAGCAGAATGCATTCACATTGTAATCTTAATTTTTTTATTGCCAAGTCGTTAATTTCCTTAATGAAGAATATTCAGTAATTAGTAGCTTACTAATCATACACTGTGGTCATGTTGGTAATGGTATTGATGGTAATGGTGGTGCTGGTAGTGGTGATGGTGATGGTGATGATGCTGGTGGAGGTGGTTTTGATAAGAATGAGAATAGCGATGGTAAATAACGATGATACTGATTAACTTGATCCTGGTACTGATAGGGATACTCGTGATGAGGATGGTGATGATGACAATGATGATGATGACGAGAATGATGATGATTGTAGTGATAGTAGTGATTGCATTTACCATCATCATTGTTGTCATTGTAATGATGATGACGACGATGATGATGAAGATGAGTCGTTGGTAGTGGTGGTGGTGATTCTTTTTTTTTTTTTTTTGCTTTTTTGCAATTTTTGTCATCCATTTTGAAAATGTTTCTGTTTTTCAAGTAGTGAGTTTGATGAATATGCATGATGACTGGGCGTGGTGGGGTGGAGTGGTTGGGGTGTTGTGGGGTGGGGTATGGTGGGGTGGGGTAAGGTTGGAGAAATATAAGAAAGCAAAAGGGATGGGGAAAAGATATATAAAGAAACAGAAGTAGATGAAAAGTAGAGATGACAAGAGAGGGAGAGACAGAAACACAAAGAGAAAAGGAGAGAGTGGGGGTGAGAGGAAGTGGGAAAGCAAAAAAAATGTGAAATGGAAAGAAACGAAAGAAAAAGAAGAATGAAAGACAGAGAGATTTCAAAGATAGAGAGATTTCAAAAAAAGAGGAAGCAAGATGACTGGGTGAAAAAGAGGGAGTTAATACATGAAGAAAGGAATGGGTGAAAGGAAAAGACAGAAAAAGGGAATGAACAAGGGAGGAAGCAGATAGAAATATATGAAGTGAGTGAGAAAGAGAAAGTGTGTGGTAATGAGAGGGGATTGGAGACAGAGGAGGGTAAAGAATCAAGCAAAATGTCCTGTGTCTCTTTACATTCTGAGTTCAAACCTTGCTGCAGTCTTCCATCTATCTGAGGTCAGTAAAATGAAGTACCAGTAGCATACTACTGTAGAAACAGAGAGAGAGAGAGAAGAGGGATGTAGGGTGAGAAGTGAAGGTGAGAATTCTCATATATTCCATCTTCCATCTTTCATTTATATATATATTTATACACACACACACATATATATATATATTATTTAATAAACACAATATATGTTTTTATGTGTTATTATTGGTTTCATGGACTGAGAACATGCCAAACAATGTTTTATAACATATCTGGCATCCTATCACAATCATCAGACATGTTATAAGACATTGTTTGGCATGTTCTCAGCACATAAAACTAATAGTAGCACATAAAAACATATATTGTGTATATTAAATATTTATTTCTCATCAGATGGAGTACCTTTTTTGTTGATTTTCCCATCACAGAACAGTACACACTTTCTCCCCCCACCTCTCTCTCTCTTTATATATATATATATATATATATATATATATATATATATACATATATATATATATAAGCAATGTTAATTCTTTAAATGAAGTATTAACAGTAACTGCACGATGAAGTGTAGTATATTGCCACTTAAGTGTGGCTGACCCCTAGGGGTGGATGTTACTGTTGCTTTTAGCCCCAGGAGGACATCTCCTCCAGCTGGCTTATCGACACACTACTGTGTCCTGTTTGCCAAGGGAAGTGATCCCTCTCACCATGATCTGTAGCACGAACGGATCCGGATTTCAGGGTTATTTCCCTTCGTCGGCGTTCGATAGCCACTGATCCTTAGTGAGAGAGACAAAATCTTGGCAATCTTATATCTACTTTTCCAGTGAAATTTTTCACTGATATTGAAAAGGTGAAAACAAGCAATGTTAATTCTCTAAATGAAGTATTAACAGTAACCGCACGATAAAGTGTAGTGTATTGCCACTTAAGTGTGGCTGACCCCTAGGGGTGGATGTTACTGTTGCTTTTAGCCCCAGGAGGACATCTCCTCCAGCTGGCTTATATATATATAGTTGTTTAGCCCTAGGTCAACCCTGATCAATCAGGTCTGTGACCAAATTTGTTCCAATCACAGCAGTCCTTGTCATGGATCACATTATTACCTTTATCTAATCCTTTATCTAATCTTTTTCAAAGATGGCTGGGGTGAGATTTTTACCAGGCCAAGCAACTACATAACTCCCTCATAAATCAGTAGTAGAGATGGCAGTGGGAATGGTGGTGGTGGAGTTCGAAGCAATCAATCTGTCATCTTTTATTATTTGATACTAATTTCAGTCACTGGACTGCAACCATGCTGGACCACTGCCTTGAAGAGTTCAGTCGGCCAAATCGACCCCAGCACTTATTCTTAAATCAGATACTTATTCTGTCAATTTCTTTTGATGAAATGCAAAGTTACAGGGATGTAAACAAACCAATACTGGTTGCCAAGCAGTGGTGGGGGCAAACACAAGCAAATATAAAATACATACATACATACATACATAAGATTTAGATAATCTCTATGTCTAAACACTTGTTAGGACAGTCATACTTGTAATGTCTTTAATTATTGTTCTACTTAATCAGAGATGATTGATTGCTAAACAAATAATTACTTATATAGTAATCAAGATACTAAATTATATCCATTACGTAGCCATAGAACAGTTTATTAAATTCTTCAAAATATAACACAAGTGTATGTTATACGTTTGTTGCATGCATCACATACATATTTTATCTTTAGGAAATACATTTCCACTAGATGTGTGTCATACGTGTTTTAAGTTTGTGCCACATGTCTGTTTCAGAAGTACCCTTTACATATTCATTATGTAACATAGATACGTTTCACATGTATATGGAGGCATAGACATAGCTATGTAGTTCATAATGTTGCTTGCAGACATGTGGCTTTTTTGTATTCAGTCTCACTGTGTGGCTCTTTTGGCAAGTCTACTTCTGCTATAGCTCCCAGTTGACCTATTCCTTGTGAGTGAATTTGGTAGATGTAAACTGTATGGAAGCTCATTGTGTGTGCGTGTGTGTATATATATAAATATGTGTATATATATATATATATATATATGGTATTTATTAGTATTATCACGTGTTAGAGAATAAAAAAAAAATTATTTCTGTATCTTATATATATATATATATATATATATATATATAAGTCAGTAAATAGTGGGGTTGTGTTAACCGCACGTGGAGAAATAATAGGAAAATGTAAAAAAGCCAGAATGCTGAACTGGGAGCATAATTTAATGAAGATTTTTTTCTAACCGGTTTTCATTGCGATGAAGCAAATTATCAAGAAGAAGGAGAATGAAAATGTTTTTTTACAAAGAAGTACAAAAAAGTACAAAATGAAGAAAATAATATATAAAACAATAATATATAAAAAAAATAAATATACCCATACATTATATTGTCTTTGAGCTTTTGTAGTTCAATAGTAGTTCATGTATAAATTGGTAGGAAAAATAAGGATGCATGAGAGTTGAGAGTTTTGTTAGGTTTAAAAAAAGGGGTTAAAAGTTTGTGTTAAGCAGGAAATGTGGTGTCAAAACAGGAAGTGTGTGTAAGGGGAGACAAGTGTTTTTAGTTAGAGTTATGAACTCTTTTTTTCAAAACAGGAAGTTTGTGTCTGTTCATAGAGAAATAAGGTCACTGAGGGGTGTGTGTGTTAAGAAATGGTTGGAATTTCTCTATGAAAAGATTCTCCTTGTTGTTTCTTTCTTGTGTGGAGATTCTGTCTTTACATTGATAGAAAGGGAATATAATGAATTTAGGGTTTTTGTTTCTGGCGCAAGAGTCTATGTGGCCACTGAGTGGAATTTGGCGGTATTGAGGGAGGTTTATTTGTTCCTTATGGACAGCTACTCTTCTACGTAATGGGAGGCTCGTCTGTCCGATATAGAAGTTTTGGCAACCTGTGCAAGTAAGGACATAAATGAGGTTACTCTTCATACCCAGGCAACCCACACCAACAGAACCACAATAACTACCTACCCAACTCCAACCTTGCATACAATCCACCCTACAAACACCCAAAAACACACCGCATTTCTCACAAAACCTTAAACCATCACATCCCATACCAACACAATCACTATACCTACCCATCCACTTCCAGCCTATCCACCCAACAATACCCCTACCCCCACCCCTTCTACCACAATTCTAACAATCACTACACCCCCCACTTCAACAACCATTTTTTAGACAGAGGGGAGAAAAACAGGCACTACCGCTAATACAGACCCATCAAAAGAAAACTAAAAAGAAAACTAAAATAATAAACCTCTCTAATAAAACCCTTACACAAACCCAAATTAACATCCTAGCCAGAGGCTTAAAATTCACACCCACCCCAAGAACACCCAACCCCCCTGAGATCAAGGATGACATTTCAGAATTTTGCAGAAAGCTTCGTTTAACAGAAGCTTTCATAGACTTCAACAATGGGGATGACTCAATTATTAAAAACAAAAGCAACTTCATACCTTCCAAAGGAAGGAATAAAGCACTGGATGATTTTTGCAACCACATCCAGAGTTTCCCTTTTACCCCACCTAAAACCAAGGTCAAATCAAACTTTAATAGCATAGAATGGAAAAATCTAAGAGACTTACAACAGGACAAAAGCCTTACTATCAAAGAAGCTGACAAAGTTAGTACTGTAGTCCTAATGAACACAGATTTTTACAAACACCTAGCACTCTCCTTACTAAACGATAACTCCTTCTATGAAACTATCACCAACTATAAACAACAAAAAACTCTCAAAAACCTCACCACCCTTATACTCCAGCAAGGTCAAGGACTCACGGACAAAGAAAAAGATTACATCACTAATTTCAAATGCAAGCCCAGCCTCTTCTATGGCCTCCCTAAAATCCATAAGAACAAATCCATCACCGAAGTTTGCAAACTCTCCTCTGAAATCTACATCAACATCAAGGCACCGGAAGATTTAAAACTAAGACCCATTATAGCAGGCACCTCCTGCGAAACACATCGCTTAAGCAATTTCTTGGACATTCTTTTGAAACCTTTCCTAAGCCACATCAAAAGTTACATCAGAGATGATCTTGACATGCTCAATCACCTCCCGAAAACAACAAACGAGGAGTCACTCTTGGTGTCTTTTGACGTGGTCAACCTTTATACAAATATCCCTCATGAATATGCGATTGAGGCAATTAAATTCTGGCTGCACAAACACCCAGAAACATTTCCTAATCGCATCAACACAACTTTCATCATAGAATCACTTAAGTTCATTCTGACCAACAATTACTTCCTGTTTGCAGACACATACTTTCGCCCAAAATGTGGTATCGCGATGGGTACCAAAGCTGCACCAGTCCTTGCGAACCTCATAATGGGTTTTTTTGAATTAACACTATATGAAACCTCACGTCAGAAATTTGGACACCTTTTCCACATCTTTTTAATGGATAACTGGAAAAGATATTTGGATGATTGTTTCATCATATGGAATGAACCCTATGAAAAACTTCTAGAATTCAAATCCATTCTTAATAACATACATCCCAACATTCAATTCACTATGGAATTCAGCAAACATCATCTCCCTTTTCTTGATCTCTTAATCATAAAAACACCTAATAACCAAATCACAACCGACATCTACCACAAACCTACAGACTCACAACAATACCTCCTTTTTAGCTCATGCCACCCAAAACACACCAAGATAAATATCCCCTTTAATTTAGCTAAAAGAATTTGCACCATTGTCTCTGACCCTACCACTCGAGAAATACGCTTACAAGATCTCAAAAAAACACTGTTACAATGCCAATATCCCTCCACACTCATAGATCTTGGAATAAAACGTGCCAAGGAGCTTGACAAAAACACACTAAAAACCAACCAACATAATAACACACCCAACCCCAAAATACTTCCATACATCTCCACCCATAACCCCAATAACATCGAAGCATTCACCACAATTAAACAAAATCTCCCCTTACTCACCACAGACCCGAAAATGAACAATATCATTAATACACACAAAGTCCTTAAATGCAAAAGGCAACACAAATCTTTGAAAACATTATTAACCAATTCCAAACTACATACACCACTTCCACCCCCATCAGTTAAAAAATGTGCACGCCCTAATTGTGGCACCTGCCCTTACCTACTTGAAGGCTCTGAATTTACCTTCAAACGAGGAACAAAGTTTAAAATTAAAACCAATTTCTCTTGTTCCTCGAGTAACCTCTTTTATGTCCTTACTTGCGCAGGTTGCCAAAACTTCTATATCGGACAGACGAGCCTCCCATTACGTAGAAGAGTAGCTGTCCATAAGGAACAAATAAACCTCCCTCAATACCGCCAAATTCCACTCAGTGGCCACATAGACTCTTGCGCCAGAAACAAAAACCCTAAATTCATTATATTCCCTTTCTATCAATGTAAAGACAGAATCTCCACACAAGAAAGAATCAACAAGGAGAATCTTTTCATAGAGAAATTCCAACCATTTCTTAACACACACACCCCTCAGTGACCTTATTTCTCTATGAACAGACACAAACTTCCTGTTTTGAAAAAAAGAGTTCATAACTCTAACTAAAAACACTTGTCTCCCCTTACACACACTTCCTGTTTTGACACCACATTTCCTGCTTAACACAAACTTTTAACCCCTTTTTTTAAACCTAACAAAACTCTCAACTCTCATGCATCCTTATTTTTCCTACCAATTTATACATGAACTACTATTGAACTACAAAAGCTCAAAGACAATATAATGTATGGGTATATTTATTTTTTTTATATATTATTGTTTTATATATTATTTTCTTCATTTTGTACTTTTTTGTACTTCTTTGTAAAAAAACATTTTCATTCTCCTTCTTCTTGATAATTTGCTTCATCGCAATGAAAACCGGTTAGAAAAAAATCTTCATTAAATTATGCTCCCAGTTCAGCATTCTGGCTTTTTTACATTTTCCTATATATATATATATATATTTATCTATCTATCTATCTATCTATCTATATATATATATATATATATATATACACACACACACACATATATATAACATGGGTAGTTAATTCACAATTTTACAACTGAAAGGCAGAAATATATACAACACTAAAGTGACAAAGAGCTATATCTGCAAACTTAGGGAGCTCGTCAGTCATTAAGATAGTGCTTCTGTGGGTATCGAGTTACTTTGACTCTTATTTCTAGCAATGCTGATGCTAATTAGTGCCCTTTGCCACTTTAGTGACGTGTATATATATATATTTATATATATATATATATATATATATATATATATATATATATATATATATATATATAAATGAGGTAGTTTAGTGAAGCATTGCGAGGTATATCTTTAAAGAAGCTTGTTGTGTAAGACTGGAACAATGCAAGAAGATACAAAGTAAACAACAAAAAGTAAGAAAACAAAACAAAGTTGCCGTTTTACCTTATATTTCTACATTTAGATAAACCATTCCAAATTTTCTGAAGAAGGAGTCTTCACCTCGGAATATAGAGGTACAAGGTAAAACACCAACTTTGTTCTATTTACTTTCCTTTTGCTGTTTTCTTTGTACCTTCTCACATTGTCCCAGCCTTACACAACAACCTTCTTTAAATATATATATATATATATATATATATATATATATATACACACACACACGTATCTTTGCATGTTTGTCTTTGTGTCAGTGATTGTCTTTTTATATCACTTGGCAACCAGTGTTCATTTGTTTATATCTCAGTAACTTTACAATTTGGCAAAAGAGACTGATAGAATGGGTAGACTTCAAAATACAATTATTGGAGTTGATTTGTTTGACTAAAATCACTTCAAGATGGAACCCCAACATGGCTGCAGTTCAAAGGCTGAAAAGATGAAAAATAAAAGATGTACATTTTACATATACTTTGTTTATTGCATGAATATCAAATGTGTGAAAGATGTGTTCTATAAAATGCATTACATAAATTATGTCACATATGGGTAATATGGATTTTAGATATTTGCTACTTGTGTTTTATCTGCATATTCTATGTATGGTGTGTGTGTGTGTGTGTGTGTTTGTGCATGCTACAAAAGTTCATAATTTCCAATGATGTCTTAATTATTTTTTAATACATTATATTGATTGTATTTTCTCAATCTAATTTATCTTGGAAACAAGTAAGGGTTGGTGACAGGAAGAGTTTCCATCCATCCCTAGAAAAATATGCTTCAACAAATTCTATCTGAACAATGCAAGCACGAAAAAGTGAATGGTAGATGATGATAATGACGATGATGATGTGAATGATGATAGTAAACTCTCCTCAAAAAGAAAATAGCAAGGTTCAATACTAAACCTATCATTCTTTACATCCCAAATGTACTTAACTCTCAAGAGTATAAAACATTTCTTGATATTAAGAAATTATATAAACACCACAACTTTCCAGTAATGTGTTAGCTGACTGATCTACCACTTCAACTCTGATGTATGTAATATATCAGGAAATTACTATAAGCCATCGACCAGACTAAGTTTTACATGAACTTTATTGATGTTTCAAAAATTGACTGGTGTAATCTTTACTTCTTGATGTTTTTTTAACAGCTCAGGATGGTGGCTCAAATGTATCTCAATGCTATTGTTGTGTTGATGTTATTGCAAAGATCTCATTTAATACAACTACATCTTCCTTTTGTTCAGTCTATATTGGTCAAAAATACCACCGTGCATCTGTGTGTGTATGTGAGTATACATATATATACATATAGGTACTGGTGTGGCTGTGTGGATAGGCACAGGCATGGCTGTGTCATAAGAAGCTTGCTTCCCAATCACATGGCTTCAGGTTCAGTCCCACTGCATGGCACTTTAAGCAAGTGCCTTCTGAGTGGATTTGGTGTGTCTGTATGTCTGTATTTGTCCCTCTATCACCACTTGACAACTGGTGTGGTGTGTTTATGTCTCGTAACTTAGTGGTTTGGCAAAAGCAACCAATAGAATAAGTACTAGGCATAAAGATTAGGTCCTTGGGCTGATTTTTCGAATAAAATCCTTTCAAGTGGTGCTCCAACATGGCCACAGTCAAATGACTGAAACAAATAAAAGAATATAGATATATAGATACATATATGCTTATACATACATACAAGCATTATATATATATATATATATATATATATATATATAAAGGCTGTGTGGTAAGTAGCTTGCTTACCAACCACATGGTCCCAGGTTCAGTCCCACTGCATGGCACCTTGGGCAAGTGTCTTCTACTATAGCCTTGGGCTGACCAAAGCCTTGTGAGTGGATTTGGTAGACGGAAACTGAAAGAAGCCCGTCGTGTATATGTATATATGTATGTTTGTGTGTTTGTGTGTCTGTATTTGTCCCCCCCCCCCCACAACATCGCTTGACAACTGATGCTGGGGTGTTTAAGTATCTGTAACTTAGCGGTTTGGCAAAAGAGACCGATAGAATAAGTACTAGACTTACAAAGAATAAGTCCTGGGGTCGATTTGCTCAACTAAAGGCAGTGCTCCAGCATGGCTGCAGTCAAATGACTGAAACAAGTAAAAGAGCAAAAGAGTAATATATACACACACACACACACACACACACACACACACACACACATACACACACACACATTTCGTTTTGGGATTTGGTTTGCAAGATTCTTTATGTGAGTTCGTGTTGAATCATATTCTGTTGTGTCTGGGGAAAGTCATTCTCTCTTAGTGTCTTATAATTTAACACACTTACCGGTAAAATTTCCACTCATTTACTTATTTATTTTTCTAAAGTTTTCGTTGTGTCTTGCAAAATTTGAAAAGGTTGCAAGACAATGAAAATTTTAGAAAAATAAATAAGTAAATGAGTGGAAATTTTACTGGTAAGTGTGTTAAATTATAAGACACTAAGAGAGAATGACTTTCCCCAGACACAACAGTATACACACATATATATATTAATGCATACATATGTGCCTGTGTGCATCTCTTTATATATATATGTGTGCGATACAGAGGAGAAATAGGGTCTTCCAAACATAGACCCTACAGAAGGAAAGCTATCCTCATTGGCAGCAGTATGATAGATAAAGAAATGAAGGATATGAAGATTTGGATGTCCTTGCTCCATCAGGATCTACTATCATCAGGAGAATTAGATTAGATGAGATGCGGTTTGGTTTTGTGTCCTCTTTCTTGTAAGACAACTGCCGGAGAAGCATTTTGTTTAAATTAAGCCTCTGTACTTGTCTTAGACAGAGTTCCTCACTCTGTGATCTAATGGTGCTTGAGGAAGCTTCGTGTGGATGAATGGTTTGAGAGCTATACAAGCAATGTACAGGGATGTTATTAGAAAGGTGAGAGTTAATTATATGTACAGCAATGAATTTAGTGTGCAGGTAAGAGTTCACCAGGACTCAGTTCTCAGTCCATATTGTACACTCAGTACAAGCTATGGACACACAAGGTTAATAGAGAATGTAGACTTTATATGTGGCAGATATGTAGGAACAATAGACATGTAATACACATGAGAAATAGATTTTCTTGAATACTTAGAAGGTTCCCTAGACATAGTAGTTTCTGTCACTCAGATGATCTAATTAGTGGTTGAAAAGAATGTTCTGAATATAGTTTTTAGAATAAGAACAAGAAGAAAAAAATGGTGAGTTATTTCTTTTGGTAATAAACAGTCTTTCACTCAGAATGAAAAACAGATTGTATGATGCTTTTGTGAAAACTAATGTTGCATGCAGGGCTGGAGCTAGGACGTGCAGGACCCATTTATAGAATTGTCAGTGGGGCCCTCTACTCTATAAAAACTAAAGACTGATGTTTTATGCATCATGTAGTATACCAGTCCCATCCAAAAAAGCATTGAGGGATTGAGGCTGCACCATTAGCCACAATGATATACTAAAAAGCGAAAGATTTAATGTTTTATTATAAGTCAGGATAATCACTGACATACTGTATGTGAATAAGCCTTCTAAAAACACTTTTCTGGCTTTTTTATCTGAGAAGTCTTTCAAAATCATTTGAAAGCGAACGATTTTATAATGTTATTTTTTATAGATAGCATTGTCAAATCACTGTGTCTCTCTTGCAAAATTGTTGACTGTAGGTATGTTTTAATCAGTTTTAGTTTTGAAAAATTTCTTCCACCTGATGCAACTGTTTCGGGCATTGTTAAGTAAATCCTCAAAGCAATAAAATCATTAGGAAATGCATAATTCTTATTTCTTTATTGCCAACAAGGGGCTAAACATATAGGGGACAAACAAGGACAGACAAAGGGATTAAGTCAATTACATTGATCCCAGTGCATAACTGGTACTTAATTTATCGATCCTGAAAGAATGAAAGGCAACCCCAGCAGAATTTGAACTCAGAACATAATGGCAGACGAAATACCGTTAAGCATTTCGGCGGGCGTGCTAACATTTCTGCCAGCTCACCGCCTTAGGAAATGCATAATTCATCACAGCATCCTCCAATCAAGTATATGCACAGGGCCCTCTCATGATGCAGAACCCAATTTGAACAAATTTGTCTAATTGGCTTAAAATTTGCTCTGGCTACATGGTAGTGAGATATGGACCCTAAATACATAAAACATGTAAAAACTAGAAAGGAATGAAATTAGTATGCTCCACTGAATGTGCAGCACCAGTGTGCTTGCACAACTAAGCGCAAATGAATTTAGAAAAAAATTAAACATAAGAAGTATCAGATACAGAGTACAAGAGAAAAGACTGTACTGGTATGTATGGATGGGAACAACCATATAAGGAAGTGCTGATCACTAAATGTGGATGGAACTTGTGGAAGAGAGAGACCTAGTAAGATATGAATGAATTAGTGAAGGTTGATCTCAATCTGTAGTATTGAGAAGAATATTTGCTATCATGATATTTCTGTTTCAGCAACTCAGTGATGAATTTGTCCGAAATGTAATGGAAAATAGGTCAGTTTCAATATATTTATATCTAGGTTACAAAAGCAAAGTTTGAAGGGAATAGTAGTCATTTCCTTTGATTTCTAGATAGAAACAAATAGGAAATAACACTTACTTGACCAAAGACAAGAAAAATAAAAATGGTGTCTGTTATGGCATAAGTATAATAACATGAAGAATCGTGCAAAGAGGGTAGTTGCAAGATCTAAGAGGAAGGAGGCTGAGGAGAGGTGGAGCAGGCTGGATGAGAACCCAGATAGTGTTTAGGTTTATTAAATCAATGAAAAATGATGGAAGAGATGCTGAGGGAGGGAGATGCATGAAGTGGAGTGGAGAGAAAGGGATTGTGATGATGGAGCTCTGTCAGAGTGTGCTGAATGGAAGAGGAATGCCAGAGGACTGGACACTAAGTGTGGTGGTACCAATCTTCAAGGAGAAGGGGGGAGTGATGAGTTCTGGGGCGTATAAAGGAGTGAAGTTATTGGAGCATGCAATGAAGATAGTGGAAAGGGTGTTGGAGAGGAGAATATGCAAAGGGGTGGATGTGGATGAGATGCAATTTGGTTTTATGCCAGGAAGGGCGACAATAGATGCAGTGTTCATTGTAAAGAGATTGCAGGAGGAATACTGAGATAAGGGGAAGGAGTTGTATATGTGCTTCAGTGATCTGGAGAAGGCATTTGACAGGGTTCCAAGGAAGGTGATTGAGTGGGCATTGAGGAAGAGAGGTGTACTAGAGGCAATAGTGAGAGCAGTAATGAGTTTGTGTGAGTGGGTAAAGACAAGAGTGAGAATTGGATCAGAGCTGTCGGAGGAGTTTGCTGTGAAAGTTGGTATGCATCAAGGATCTGTGTTGTTACCATTGTTGTTTGCAATAGTGGTTATGTTGTGACAGAGAGTGCAAGAGAGGGATTGCTAATGGAGATACTGTATGCAGATGATCTTGTTCTGATGAGTTAAACGATGGTGGGATTGAGGGAGAAGCTTTGGAAATGGAAGGAGGCATTTGAAAGCAAGGGTTTGAAGGTACACCTCAGGAAGACAAAGGTGATGGTGAGTGGGGTGGATGGAAAAGTGTTAGTGAGTAAGGTGGTTCCATGTGGTGTATGTGGGAGGAGGGTAATGGCAAATGCGGTGTTGTGTACAAGATGTGAGAAATGGATTCATGGTAGACATAGAAAATGAAGAAGATTACCCCAAAACTGGCAAGAGGGTTGTTTGTGGAAGATGTGAGAAAAGAGCTGGAAGATGTGAGAAAAGGGCTGGTGAAGTCAGCGGAAATACAATATGATGAGGTAGAGATAGTGAGAAGGTTTTGTTATTTGGGAGATAGGGTGGATGTAAGTGGTGAATGTGAAGCAGCTGTGACAGCAAGAGTGTGACTCGGCTGGGTGAAGTTCATGGAATGTGGAGTGTTGTTGTTTGGGAAAAGGTTCTCATTGAAGATGTAAAGAAAGGTCTATAGAAGTTGTGTGAGAGCTGCAATGCTGTATGGGAGTGATACATAGTGTTTGAGAGAGAGAGATGGTAATTTTGAGAAGGACTGAGAGAGCAATGGTGAGAGAAATGTGTGGCATGAGGTTGTTTGATAAGAGGAGGACTGAGGACTTGATAGGGATGCTGAGGTCGGAGGAATCAATGGAATGGCTGGCAAGGGCGAATGGAGTACGATGGTTTGGGCATGTGTTAAAGAGGGATGAGGAGCATTTTCTGAAGCGGGTGCTAGAGTTTGAGGTAAATGGACAGCGAAAGCAAAGTAGACCAAGGAAAATGTGGAGGGGACAGGTGGAGAAGATTTGGAGGGTTGGCTTGAGAAGGGAGGATACCAAAAACCGGGCAAGATGGCAATTTGATGGAAGGGCAGTTGCTATGTTATTGAGGTAGATCTAGCCACCAATGTTAATGGGGACAAAATCTGGATTCAAAATGATGGATGATGATGATGATGATGATGATGATAATGTTACACAGTGTAATTTCCCAATGAGTTTTCATTAGTCAGAAAAAAACATGCACTTGTGTATAAGTTATGGTGTGCAAGAGAAACAACTCTGATGTTGACATGCGATGACAGTTGGATGATGACAGTTGGTTGAAGAAGAGTCAAGAGATCTATATGGAAAAAAAAGCAAATGGAAAATGAAAACCAATGGAAGAGAGAAGGCATGAACAGAATTGGTGGAAGCTAATCTCAGGATGTTGAATTTCACAAAGGAGATAACTAAAGAATGCAACATGTTGGAGGCCTCATTGAACACATTCAAACATAGAAAATGGGCATAAACGGAAGAGGATAATGGTGGTGGTGGTGGTGGTGGTTGTGTGGCTTGCAGTGGTGATGGTGCTTGCAGTGGTGGTAGTGGCAGAGGAAGTAGAGATGGTAGTGGTGATGGTGGTAGTGATAATTGCGGTGGTGGTGGCGGCGGCAGCGGTGGTGGTGGTGGTGGTGGTGATGGTGAGGGCAGTAGCAGTAGTGGTGGTGGCATCAGTGGTAGTGGTGGTATATACTTCAAACACTTCTTCATATTTTGCAAGAGTATTGATTCCTTGGTCCCTTCTGAGTTGATTGATCTCTTTCAGTTAACTCTCAGGAATTACTTTAAACTTTACTCATCATCTGTCAGTTTAAGCTCAAGGAATCACTATATATAGATGACTACAGTACCAAAATATAGACCACACTGCCAATAGCTATTGCTATATATCATCAACTGTTCCAGACTTCAAAAGAAAGTTTGAAATTTCTTTTTTATTGAACTCTTAATATCACTTTCTAAATTAAAAATAAAATAATATAATCTTGACATCTTGTATTGCAACTATAAAACTGTCTGGAATTAGACTTGGTTTAGTAAGCAGAAAAGTAGAGGCTCAATACAAAAGCTTCATTAGAACTCAGTGTTATGCTGCCATGGCAGTTTGAGAGATGCCATACAACAGGTACCTTCTCAATTGTGCACATTCTCTTGATACCTTATACCAAAATACACACATAGACTCTGGACTGGAACTTTCTGCTCTCAAATATACTATGGGGTGCTGTAAAGTTTTTGGCATTAAGGGTATCATAAAAGGCCTGGTTGGACGCCCAACCTTCTGAGTTCTTTTACAAGGCTTAGAAAAACTGAAGGACTGCTGGCATAAGTGTGTAAATCTGAAAGGGGAATATGTTGAATAGAATCATTATTAACTGATCCTCCTATATTTTCTTTTACCCAAAGCCAGGAACGTTTCAGCACCCCCTCATTGATACCAGGAACTAAACTTCAGAATCTGTGGCTAGTATCACCTCAGCCGAGAAAGCTTTATCCTTCATCTTTTACTTGTTTCAATCATTTTGATTGTGGCCATGCTGGGGCACTGCCCTGAAGGGTTTTAGTCATATACAGGACTTTTTTTTTAAAGTCTGGTATTTATTCTATTGGTCACTTTTGCTGAACTGCTAAGTTATGAGGATGTAAACACACCCACACAAGTTGTCAAGTGGTAGTAGCGAACAAACACACACACACACACACACACACAATACATATACAACAGGCTCCTTTCAGTTTCTGTGTACTAAATTCACTTACAAGGCTTTGGTCAACCTGAGACTATATTAGAAGACACTTGCCCAAGGTGCCATGTGGTGAAACTAACCCCAAAATTTTTTTTAAAAATTGAGTTTTTGCCCTTTCAATTTGATTTGCAGCTTATTGTACTTGTAGTGCACATTAATAATGTTAACTGTAAAATAGTGCACATCCTTGTTATTTGCAGCAAACATACAAACATTGTCTGTTCTGGTAATTAACGTGTTGTAAGAAACTGCATTTATATTGGAAATTGTAGTTCTTCAGTTAGTTTGAAAATATTTTACAAACTTTTCTGTAGCATTTCAGAAACTTCATATTTTGTTTTATCTATTGTATGTTTTTATCTTATTATCTTGTAAAGACTTAATATCTTAAAGGATTAAATGTCTGTGATGAATTGTTGTTAATAAGATTATCATCTTCCAGACTATTAACTTCATCTTTACTGTCTGTATCTACATTACATACACACATACATACATACACACATACATACATATATACACACATACATACACACGTACATACATACACACATACATACTCTCACACACACTCACATGCACACTTATATACATACAAGTAAAGATATAAGTGTATATAGCAATAATAATAACAACTTTGCACTAATTTATAAATAATCCAACAATATTATATAGTACTTGATATAGAGTTTTATAACACAATAACAGCTGAAAATATTATATTGCATCAGTTCTATCTATCTATCTATCTATCTATCTATCTATCTATCTATCTATCTATCTATCTATCTATCTATCTATCTATCTATCTATCCATCTAGCTATCCATACATCCATCTCTCTCTCTCTTTATATATATATATATATATATATATTTATATACGAATGAGTGGATAAACGAAAGAAAGGTGCACAACATATTTATTGAGAGTTACATGTTACATGTATGGATCAAAACAGTTTGATTCAAATTCAAAATCACAGATGACAAGCAACACACTTGAAACTCAAGAGTACCAACAAATTTGAATCAAACTGTTTTGATCCATATATATATAGAGAGAGAGAGATAGATAGATAGATGGATGGATATAAATAACACATATTCTGTACATACATAGAAACATACATACATGCATGCATACATACATATATGTTATAAGGAGGTGTGGAGGTGCATGACTTATAGGTTAGGGTGTTGCACTCATGCTGGAAAGATTGTGGTTTCGATTTCTGGACTGGGCAATGCATTATGTCCCTGAGCAAAACGCATCATTTCAAGTTGCTCCAGTTCACTCAGCTGGCAAAAATGAGTGACCCTGCAATGGAACAGTGTCCTTTCAAGGAAGTGGTGGTGGTGGTGGTGGTGAGGGGACAGGAATACATATGCCACAGAATCCAGGAAACCAGCTTTATGAGCCTATGGTTTGGGATGGACCTTTGATCCTTTTTTTAAGGACAAGAGTACAGTTGTTTGAATATGTAGATGTAGCCTAGAGTTGCCAGAATACAAAACCATATTTAAGAGCAATTTCGAAGAGAATGAAAAATAAAATCTTCTCTCTCTCTCTCTCTCTCTCTCTCTCTCTCTCTCTCTCTCTCTCTCCCTCTCTCTCTCTCTCTCTCTCTCTCCCTCTCTCCCTCTCTCTCTCTCTCTCTCTCTCTCTCTCTCTCTCACACACACACACACATCCATTTCATATACACGTTCATACATCTTCCATTTTCTCCTTTCTTTCACTTTAAAACTAAAGTAACAGGTGATTTTCAAGATAAAAATTGTCAAAAAAAAGTTTCTACTCATGTAAATTGATTACTATTGTTTGGATAGTTCCAATTAAAAAACTCCAGAAGTTATGTTAAATAAATATACATGCATAAGTACTGTGAATCCCCATTCTACAAACTAGCAAACAATTCTGTGAATACTTTACCAGGCAAGGCTGAGTAGTAAGTCTAGTATATATATATATATATATATATATATATATATATATATATATATATATATATATATATATATATATATATATATATATATGTGTGTGTGTGTGTACATATACCACTTGACAATTGGTGTTGGTTTGTTTACTTCCTCATAACTTAGCAGTTTGGTAAAAGAGACCAATAGAATAAGTACCAAACTTAAAGATTAGGTACTAGGGTTGTGTGTTTGAATACACTCCTCAAGGTTGCAATCCAGTGATTGTAACAAGTAAAATACTAAGATCAAAGTAAGTATAATACAAACAGTACGCTTATGGTATAGAGTATAGAAAATTCAAATGGTAATCAAGGATTAATGGACATGTTAGTGAAACTGGTATAAGCTGAGGTTGGAGAAAATACAGATTATTTAAATAAAACTGAATATTTACTTGTTAAAGTAATTTGCCAAGCTATGCTCAGAAATATGACTTCACAGATATTTGTTTCAGTTTTGTTACCAGAA
>NC_142931.1:100425897-100433397 GCF_046866305.1 Octopus bimaculoides | reverse complement strand
AGTGCCACACCCTAACAGTTAAGGGAACCCGTGGAAGAGGTCGACCCAGGAAGACCTGGGCTGAGGTGGTGAGGCAAGAACTTCGAACATTGGGCCTCACCGAGGCGATGACTTCTGACCGAGACCTTTGGAAATATGTTGTGCGTGAGAAGACCCGGCAAGCCAAGTGAGACCTAAATCCAAGGCCTCTGCCAGGGGTGTAGCCAGCCCACTTATGCGTACCTTTCCTACATTGAGCACTAAACTCTGTTTGCGAAAACTTGTTGAGGCAAGTGAAATCGAAATCGAATTAAATTCGACGACTGGCACCCATGCCAACGTCGTCTCCTTCATTGGACACAAAACTCAGCTTGCGAAGACTTATTGGGGCAAGCGAAAGTGAAATTGGGATAGCACCTGTGCTCAGCGTCGCCTTTCTGGCACTTGTGCCCGTGACATGTGTAAGGATTTTCGAGCGAGATCGTTGCCAGTGCCTCTGGACTGGCTCTTTTGCGGGTGGCACTTAAAATACACCATTTTGAGCGTGGCAGTTGCCAGTACCGCCTAACTGGCCTTTGTGCGGGTGACACGTAAAAACACCCACTACACTTTCTGAGTGGTTGGCGTTAGGAAGGGCATCCAGCTGTAGAAACTCTGCCAAATCAGATTGGAGCCTGGTGTAGCCATCTGGTTTCACCAGTCCTCAGTCAAATCGTCCAACCCATGCTAGCATGGAAAGCGGACATTAAATGATGATGATGGTGATGATGATATATATATATATGCACCCACACACTACATTGGCATAAAAAATCAGAAGGTAAATAGATTTGACAGTCTTTGCCTTGTTTAATATTCCTTTACACATTGCTGCTACCCATATTTGCAAGCTTTATTTCCTTACCAAATAGTTGATAAAATGTTTAAATTTCTGAGATAAACTGTTGTTAATAATCATATAACTTTTCAGACTGTTACTCTCATGTTTACTGCTTATATTTAATTTTTTAATATTTTCATTGCATTTCACTCATTTTTGCTGAAGCATTACATGCGTCAATTGTGGAAAGGTTACCAGTCAAACATCAACATAGGCTTGGGAACAGAAAGTGCAGCGGGTACAAGCACACCTCTTAAAACTGTTGGGGCGGGGGGACAATGAAAATGCTTTCAAAATCTTCATTGCCAAAATGAAAAGAATGTAGAGACATTTTTAAACTGATTTGAAACAGTACTTTCTTCTTCTTCTTCTTCTTCTTCTTCTTCTTCTTCTTCTTCTTCTTCTTCTTCTTTATCATCATCATTATCTTCACTTATTGTCTGTTTCCCATGCTGGCATGGGTTAGACAGTCTGACTGAAACTGGAAAGCTTCACCAGGGTTCAGTCTGTTTTGGTTTTGTCTCTACAGTTGGATGCCCTTCCTAGCACCAACCACCTTACAGAGTGTACAAGGTATTTTTATGTGTCACTGGCATGGGTGCCTTTTACATGTCACCAGTACTAGCAATGACCATGATTCACTTAGCTTGATGTGTCTTTTCCAACGTAGCATATCACCAGAAGTCTTATTTACTTGTCATTACCTCTGTGATGTACAAATATAATAATAATAATTGTTATACCTGTATCTGTTTGATATTAAAACTGAAAAATTTGACCTTTGTTTGTAAAAAAATATTTGGACCTGGGTTTGCAACTTCTAAGCAAATTTTGTTCCTACATTTACAAACATTAGACTGAAAAATCACTCAATATCTTTCAGTAGACTAGTATCATATTTATTTTAGTTTTATAAGGCAAAGTTGACAGTTGCTTTGGTTTCCCAAGTTATATATATACATATATAGTTTATGTGAGTGGATCAATGTGTTTGCAATGTAGGACTAACCCTATCGATAGTTTAATTAGGCAAATGGAAAAAGGAGTTTGTAGGAAGAAAAACGAGTGGTAGTATAGGAAAAGGAAAGAAAGGATAATAACATGAAAGTCTGAAAATAAGCATATTTTAGAACATACCTTATGTTCCATATGTTAATGCATAGAAATAATATTGATGTAATAGTAGTGTACTTCAACCAGTGTGTTGCTTCATCAGTCGCCAGTCTTGAAAATTAAACTTTTTGATTTTGGAGGCAAACACACACATGTGCACACACACACACACACACACACACACTCACATGCATGCACAAAAATACAATGAGAGAGAGATATTACAATTTATTAATTGAACTCGATTGACATAAACACTTTCCCCTCTTTCCATACACATAAAGAGACATGGCCACACATATCAGCAGAGAGAAGGTAAGAGCAAGAGAGAAAGAGAGAGAGAGAAAAAGGAGAAAAGAAAAGAGTGAGAGAAAGAGAAAGATGTGTTTGTGACAATTGGAGTCATTTAATACATCTTAATGTTTCTAACTCTCTTTTACTGTCAGTTCTGTTTTGTCAAAGATGTACAGAAATCTATTGTGAAAAAGTTTTCCTTTTCCACATTCTGTCGATATTTTATTGGCCTTCATGTACATAAAGTGAAGTAGTTTAGTAGCTTTGATTACAAGTTTGTTGTCAACTAGAATAAAAATGTAATTTTCACAAAAGATCTGGGGACAAAATGTCTGAAGTCAAATAAATCATGGTTGAATCAGTGATGCCAAATAGGTGGGGACAAAACAGCTGTTTCAAACTTCTCATCCATGTGTTTGTGCATATGTGTGTGTTTTGTATGTGGGGGTGTGTGTATGTATGTGTGTGTGTGTACATACACGTTTTTTTGAGTGTGTGTTTGTGAAGTTCCAGAGGTAGTATAGCACTCAATCAGTTAAGTGTAGGAGTCCGAGTGTAGGAGAGTAAAAGAAAGTCCAGGTAGAGAATCCAGGTAAAATAGTCCAAGAAGAGTTCGAAGTGTTATGAAATGGAGACAGGATAAAAGTGGTGCAACCACTTGAGCTGTAATATATAGGGAGAATTTACAAAAAAACAAAAGACAATATATATATATATATATATATATATATATATATTATACACACAAGGTCTGATCAATAAGTATCCAGACTGTTGCCATAGTAATGAAGCTAAAGAATGCAGAGTAAAGCTGCTTGGCAAAGATTGATCTTGAACTCTGCTCTGCATGTACACTAAGTTTTAACATTCTAGCATGGCCACAGTCAAATGACTGAAACAAGTAAAAGAACAAAAGAAAATTCTTAATATTTGTTCAATATACATTGCATTAGAAGTATTAGACGATTTCTGTTTCACTCCTGTGACCAGGTGTTGAGGTTTAGTGCTCGGATTCTGTAGGGTTGATCATGTGAATTTTCCAAGCCCTCCCCACCCCGTTTGTCAGCGTGCATTTCTTTTCTTAATATTTATTGAATATACAGGTGTAGAAGTGGCTGTGTGGTAAGTAGCTTGCTTACCAGCCACATGGTTCTGGGTTCAGTCCCACTGCTATAGCCTCGGGTCAACCAAAGCCTTGTGAGTGGATTTGGTAGACGGAAACTGAAAGAAGCCCATCGTATATATGTGTATATATATATATATATGTGTGTGTGTGTGTGTGTGTGTGTGTTTGTCCGCCCCCCCCCAACATCGCTTGACAACCGACGGTGGTGTGTTTACGTTGCCGTAACTTAGCAGTTCATCAAAAGAGACCGATAGAATAAGTACTACGCTTACAAAGAATAAGTCCTGGGGTCGATTTGCTCAACTAAGGGCAGTGCTCCAGCATGGCTGCAGTCAAATGACTGAAACAAGTAAAAGAGATACATTGCATTAGATGTATTAGATGATTTCTGTTTCACTCCTGTGACCGAGTGTTGATGTTTAGTGCTCAGATTTTGTACGGTTGATTGTGTGAATTTTCCGAGCACCCCCCCCCCCCGTTTCCAGTGTGTACTTTTATCCTCATATTCCTTTAATATATGGTGCATTACAACTGTTACACATTTTGGTGTTCATTTTTCCTACTGGGTTCAGATCTAGATATTTATCCAAAATACCCTGCTGGACAAAATCCCCGGCAGTCAATATCCCCAGTTCTTTCTTTACAAGAAAAATATTTTAGGAAAGTGAAATTTTATAAAAATTTTAAATATTTATTAGTTGATATTTTTATCCAGGGTTGTTTTGTCCTCGGGGAAGATTTTATCCTTGATGGGGATTTTGTCCTGATAGCCATGCCTGCACCTTATATATATATAGCGAGAGAGAGAGAAAGAAAGCAGAGCGTGTGTTAGGGTGAGTGGTGAAGTGAGTGATTTGATGTGAAAGTGAGGTTAAGACAGGGTTGTGTGATGTCTCTGTGGCTGTTTAATTTATATATAGATGGTATGGTAAGAGAGGTAAATGCTAGGGAGCCCAAATGGTAGGAGAAAATGGAGAGAAATAGCAGGTAGTAGAGTTTGGAAGAGTGTGTGAGAGGAGGAAACTGAAAGTGAATGTAGCTAAGAGTAAGATGATGAGATGTTCCAGACTGGCTGGTAGGATGGATATGAGTATAAATGACGAGATGTTAGAGGAGGTGAGTGTTTTTAAGTATTTGAGATCACATATGCCGGCAGATGGTGGGTGGTGTTGGCTGAGGAGGTGGGATACAGAGTGGGGGGATTAAGATACTTGGAGCTGTGAAAGGTATGTTGCAAGGTAAAAGGTTGAGTATGAAAGCAAAAAGAGGTGTGTATGAGGACGTAATTGTGCCGACAATATTATATGGTGCAGAGACGTGAAGGCTGAGAGAGGTGGAAAGGTAGCAACTAGATGTGTTTGAGATGACATGTCTGAGGGCTATGGTTGGTGTGACAAGGATGGACAAGATGAGGGATGAGGAAGTGTGAAGACGAGCAGGAATGAGAGAAAATCTAACAACCAAAATGGATAGATGAATGTTGAGGTGGTTTGGTTACATGGAGAGGATGGATGAGGAATGGTAAGGTGATGAAGGCAGAGAAGTGGTAGGCAGAAGAACCAGAGACAGACCTCGGTTTGTGTGGAAGGATGGAGTGAGAAAAGCTTTGGTTGTAAGAAGTGTTGGAGTGAGAGAGGCAAGAGAGTTCATAAATGATAGGAAAACTTGGAGAGTGTTTGTGGACA
This sequence comes from Octopus bimaculoides, assembly GCF_046866305.1. NCBI lineage: Eukaryota > Metazoa > Mollusca > Cephalopoda > Octopoda > Octopodidae > Octopus > Octopus bimaculoides. The sequence goes on along the minus strand of NC_142931.1, from coordinate 100,428,320 downwards.
GATAAGTGAATTTGATGCTGCTCAAAGGGGTGCAGAACCAGCATATGCTGTTGGGCCCCACTGTTGATACTGTGGGTGATTTTTGGCAGCCCAAGTTGAGGATTGAATGTACCAGATTCATTGTTATTTAACAATTCATCAGTATTTGCACAATACTCTCTCCACCTGGCTGCTGATGGTAAGAGTGGCAGTTTGTTTAACAAAATGTAATTTTCAGGATATGTTAAGCTTAAAATTGTGAACTATTAACTCTTTAGCATTTAATTTGACTATATCCAGCCAAAATATTCCACCTTCTTAATATTCAAAGTAACCAGATCTGGCTCTTCATACCTACCCTACAATGTCGTTGTAAAAATATACTACCACATCATAAAAACCGTGAAGCTACAAGATAAGTCATGATTAATTCAAAAACTATGATTTATTTAATCATTTAACAAAATAATCTGAATGCTGAAGGGTTAAACCTTATCTTTCATGTCTTTTCCTTTTATTGCATGCTTGGCCCATTCTGTCATGATTTTCATCTTCTTTATTTGGTAGAGTTTGTGCTTTATAACTGTACATGTTAACAATGAATTTATCACTCTTGTATACAACACGTTTTAATCTTACAACAGAATTTATTCTGAAGTCAGGTTATTTATTATTTTAACCCTTATTATGACACTTTCCTGTATGACAAATTTTGAAATCTTTTATTAAAGAAACGCAAAGAGAAAAATATTCAAATGTAGAAATAGGCAGTGTATTAGAAGAGTGTCAGAGGAATAAAGTAGGGATTCTTAGTCTTTTGTAACCTATCTTCTGTCACTGAATGATATTTTTACAAACCCACCACCTTGTTATATGGAACCCACCTACCAAAAGGATACAGTAGATTATTTTGCACCCAACAAACAAACAAAGTTAATTTTGTGCAGTAGCTTATCATGTATATTTTCTATACTACCCATTCTAGTATGTATATCTTTATAAGGTATTTGCATGGAGCTATGTTAAATTTTTATGAAAATTACCAAAGACAAAGACATGAATTTATATAAGGAAATTATATTTAGAAAGAAATATGAATGAATTAAGTTAAAATATCAGGAAAACATTATATTCCCAAAACATATTTTAAAATTGAAAAACTAACTAATAGATACTATTTTGTGCTTGATAAGAATTTACTCTTTTATTTTTTATCTTTTACTTGTTTCAGTCATTAAACAAGTCATACTGGGGCACTGCCTTGGAAAATTTTTAGTTGAATAAGTTGACTCCAGTACTTGTTTTTAAAGTCTCGTACTTATTCTATCAATCTCTTTTGTTGAACTACTAAGTTAATGGACATAAACACACCAGTACCAATTGTCAAGTGGTAGTGTAGGTTCAAACACAAACACATAGACACACACATGTACACATATATACAACAAGCTTCTTTCAGTTTCCATCTACCAAACCCATTCTCAAGGATTTGGCCAGCCTGGGGCTATAGTAGAAGACACTTGCCCAAGGTATCATACAATGGGACTGAACCTAGAACTATGATTGGGAAGCAAGCTTCTTACCATGCAGCCACGCTTGTACCTACTTTAAAAAATTGGGTTCAATATTTGACAAACAGAGCCTCATACATTCCCATTCACATATTTCATGATCTGCTCCACTGCTTAGCTAACAGTTGTACTACAGATACAAGGAAGGATATGCCAACAACAACTTTATTTCTGGCTTAAGACAGAGATATTAGTGGTTTTATTTACACACACACACACAAACATGCACGCACGCATGCGCACACACACATATCACTGTTATCTCAATGTTTGCCTCATTCTAATCCAAGCAAAGAGTTGTTTTGAAAATGTATTTAAAAACATTGTATTTTGTTTATATATTTTATTTTTAAGAAAAATCAGGACCCTTTAAGCATCCAATTCCTCCTTGACATTTGCAGCCCCACTTCTGAGCTCTCAGTTCCTAAGGGAGCCACTGTACTCCAGGTTAAGAACTATTGAAATAAAACACGATGTAGAAAATAAAAAAAAAAAGAAAAACGTTTGATATTTTGGAAACATCTTTATTATTTATTTATTCATAATAATAATGAAAATAATAATAATAGTAAAAGTGGTGAGCTGGTACAGTCATTACCATGCCTGAGAAAAATACTTAGCAGCATTACTTCTGGCTTTTTACATTATGAGTTCAAAAGCCAAAGGATTGATAAAATAAAGTACCAGTCAAGTACTCAGGTCAATATAATCAATTTGTTCTTCTCCTCAAAATTTCTGCACAAAAATTAGAAAGAATTATCATTAATTTCAATTGTTGTTGCTGTTGGTTTTGAATCCTATACAATTCTGATATTTTTTCCCCAGACATCTAGTACTACATTATTTAATGTTCCTTTCTTTTCAAGATGGTAG
>NC_142931.1:100421715-100422897 GCF_046866305.1 Octopus bimaculoides | reverse complement strand
TATACATATATATATATATGATATATATATATATATACATATATATATATACATAGTATATATATTATATATATATACATATATATATATGTATATATATATATATATATACATATATATATATATGTATATATATATATATATATATATATACATATATATATATATGTATATATATATATATATATACATATATATATATATGTATATATATATATATATACATATATATATATATGTATATATATATATATATATACATATATATATATGTATATATATATATATATATATACATATATATATATATGTATATATATATATATATATATATACATATATATATATATGTATATATATATATATATATATACATATATATATATATGTATATATATATATATATATATATACATATATATATATATGTATATATATATATATATATATACATATATATATATGTATATATATATATATATATACATATATATATATGTATATATATATATATATATACATATATATATATATGTATATATATATATATATATATACATATATATATATATGTATATATATATATATATATAGAGAGAGAGTTATTAATATTTCTAAGTCTCTCTAAAGGAGACTACGGCAGCGGTACTGGAAATTAATAGTTATCGCCAAGCCAACATGGCAGTCCCAAAATTAGGACGAAAGCTGCCGTGAATTAGCTCCAAGAAGCCATCGCCTCTAGCTAGCTATGTGACACACGAAACCTGTGTCCTTTATAACCTTCGAACAGGGGAGGTCAGCAGTGTCCCCCTGCTGGTTTGGCATCTGCAGACTAGATTATACATATATATATATATGTATATATATATATATATATATATACATATATATATATATGTAACGCCGAAGAAGGGAAATAACCCTGAAATCCGGATACGTTCGTGCTGCTGGTCGTGGTGAGAGGGATAACTCCCTTGGCAAACAGGGCACAGTCGTGTGTCGATAAGCCAGCTGGAGGAGATGTCCTCCTGGGGCTAAAAGCAACAGTAACATCCACCCCTAGGGGTCAGCCACACTTAAGTGGCAATATACTACACTTTATCGTGCAGTTACTGTTAATACTTCATTTAGAGAATTAACATTGCTTGTTTTCACCTTTTCAATATCAGTGAAGAATGTCAC
>NC_142931.1:100344215-100416715 GCF_046866305.1 Octopus bimaculoides | reverse complement strand
TCCCAACACCATCACAACTACCACAACTACAACAACCACCACCACTACTATTATGACCATTACAGTCATTGCCAACATGACTACTACTGACACCGCTACCACCACCACCACCACCACCACCACCACCACCACTAGCACCACCACCATCACCATCTATATCTTCTACCTGTTTCAGACTGTGGCAATGCTGGGACACAGCCTTGAATTTCAATTTTTGTTTTTTAAAAGCCTGGTATTTATTGTATCTTCCTCTTTTGCCCAACTGTTAAGTTACAGGAATGCAAACACCCCGACCACCAGTTGCCAAGCAGTGGTGTGGGACAAAAATGGACACAGACACACATACATATGTATATATGACAGGCTTCTTTCAGTTTCTGTCTACCAAATCCACTCAAGGCTGAGGCTATAGAAGACACTTGCTCAAGGTACAGGTGAACTGAACCCAGAACCATGTGGCTGGGAAGCAAGCCTCTTACAACACAGCTACACCTGCACCTATATGTAGAAATGTCATTTGTGTCTTCCATACACTACAAAGCACCACAGCAAAAATAAGAAAATAATCATCACCATCATCATTAGTTTTACATCTACTTTTCTATGCCTGCATGGGTCAGATGAGACTTTGATGAGAAGTTTCTATAGCTGGACATCCTTCCTGATGCCACTCCTTAACTTGTTTCGAAGCAGGATAATTCTTGTATTTATAAAATGACGAACAGTTTGAACATGCTTTCACAGGGGACTGCAAACAAATGACACCACCTATACAAGCAGTGAGGCTTTTGTTTACAATCAGTGCAGACATGGTATGACGAAAGCAAAATTCTTATTAAGACAACCTTGTCTATGCTTATGAAGTAGAAAATAGACATTTTATACATTATCATGACAAAGTGAAAGAGGAAGACACAAACATACACATATGCACACACATAGTGCTTGTGTGCATGCTTTGTGAGTGTATGTGTCTGGGTGTGTGTAATGTGAGAGTGTGTGTGTGTAATGTGAGTGCATGTGTGTGTGTGTCTGTCTGAGTGTGTGTGTGTGTTACAAACTTTAGTTAGATGCTTAAAGAAGCATGCCTCCATTTATACACAAATTTAATGTTCTTGTCTAGCACACTTACATGCATACATATGTACCCTTGTATCTATATCTATCTATATATATATTAAGTGTGTGTATATACATATGCATATGTATATATGTATGGACTATGCATGTATGTGTGTGTGTATGTATGCCCACACACACACACATATATATATACATACACATATATGTGTGTGTATCTATGTAATGTATGCATAGATACATGTATATGCATACGTACATATTGATTTTCAATATACCTTTGTTTCCAATTAGACAAGAGAAGCAAAATGAAAATAAAAATACTACAGATTCAATATTCTAGAGTCAATAGATGGGGGGAGGGGACATTGAGGGGTGGTGTTCGACCACCCCTACTCTTCTACCCCTAACTCTAACTCCTTGTTGCACTCCCAGACTGAAAGGAGGATTTAGAAGAATATTTTAAAATGAGAGGACCTCTACCACTGTACTAACACTACTGCTACAACTGCTGCATGCCAGTCAAAATGATGAGTGGTATTTCGTCCCTCTTTGTGTTCTGAGCTCAAATTCTGCCAAGGTCAAATGTGCCTTTCATCCTTTCAGGGTTAGTAAAATAAGTATCAGTTGAACATTGGTGGTCGATGTAATTGACCAATCCCCTCCCCCAAAACCACTGGACTTGTGCCGAAATTTAAAACCAATATAGAATAATAAATAGAAATAACAATATAGAACAAAAACATAAGAAGAAAGGCTCACTAAAATGGGGGCGGGGTAGCCCATGTGTATTTTGAGGCACCTCCAATCAGAATCCAGAATAGCAAATGCCAATGTCTTCACTCATTTCTTGCTATGAACTTACAACCAGCTTGATTTACTAGCAGGCACTGCCTCCCTTTCTACTAGTAAGCATACTGACAATATAGTTTGAAACCAATCAATGTTTTTTTTGTTTTTTTTAGTTTATTATATACATTTTTCTTTCCCAGAGATGGTAGGTGGTTGTCTAAGAAAGAATTGATGCTGCAATTATTTTGGAATCATTTACAAAAACTGCAAAAATCAGAACATTGCAAATACTCAGATGACACACACACTTATTCATAGCCTTTTTATTGTTTTTTACCTCCTATTAATTATATTTATCTATCTCTAATTTTATTTCAGAGATATTTTTTATTATTATTTGTTCTATTAAATACATTTATCTCCCTCTAAAACTACTTTTTTTCTATATCTACGACTATATTTGTAATATTTTATTTCTCACAATCTCTGTGGAATTATTCTTCTGTAATTCTCTACTTTGCCATGTCTTTTTATTTCTATTATTGGATGGTTTTATGTGTTATTTTCTGGGTTTTGATTTTGTAATGGTTTCTTATCTTTATTAACATATTTTTTGATATTTTTTTCTGATATCTTATTGCTTTATTTTTATTGTAATTTTGTATTTTTGCTGTATTTTGTGATGTGCACAGAAGGGTGGTAAAATTAATCTTCGGAAAATATATATGAACATAATTTGGATGTATATATGCATGTGTGTAAGCATATATTCATCTATATATAAATGCAAGTATATGTAAGTGTATACACATACATACACACATAAATATGCATATCTTAATGAACAGGAGAAAAGTACTTGATATCATAGTAGAGTAGAATAATGTTTTGGCTCATTTCATAGATTAGTTTGTTTTCTTGTTTAAGGAATTGGTTCCCCATTGAAGAATCCAGAGCAACAAAGCTTCCAGACCATGTACTTCCCAATCATGTGATTTCATATTCGATTCCACTGTGTCAGATATTGCATAAGTATCAACAGTGGAGGTGGTGGGGATTTATCTCTCTGCTGGTGACACAAACAAGAGTGCATTTTGCACCAAAATTTAATACTAGAGTTTCTCTCAGGGTATCTACCACAGTATAATTTGTTCTAACAGAACATTCAAATTTAAGTGAGGATAAATATTACTTCTTGATGTTAATACTGCTTTTGTCACTCATATTTTTTGACAAGCTCACTGGTTAATTGTGACACCAGTGCCTGTACTGGAACAGCTATTCTGTATATTGCTGGTAGGAAGATGTGTCCATGCCCACTACTGACAAGACCAAGGAAGGCCAAAATCACATGATCTGATGCACTAGCATAGCTAGAATGTGTACCGCCCAGGCGAGTCCTTCCATTTGCCCCCCCCCCCCGACCCCACAAAACACACATATTGCTTACAGAAGACCCAAAAGTATCGTCCCTTTGAAAGTGCAGCCCAAGGCGGAACACCCCTACTGCCCCCACCCCCTAGCTATGCTAGTGATCTGATGGTCTTGGTACTGGAGGTAGTGGGGATTTATCTTTCTGTCTCACTTTCTCTCTGTTCCTCCTCTATCTTGCTGTTAATTTAACAATGTGTGTATATATCTACTTTTCTTTGGATGTATACATCAATCTACTATAAAAATGCTGATAAACATTTAAAAACAAGAAAGGAATGCCACCTTCCTTTCAGATACCACTCACTATGTCTCTCAATTTCTCTCTCACTTCCTCTCTGTCCCTCCTGTCTCCCACTTTGCCACACATTTCAACTATACCTCCTCTGCTTAACACCTTTTATTTCCCTTTTTCTTTGTATCTCTCCCTTAAACCTTTTTACCTCTTCCTTTGAAGTAAGTGTAACACACACCACAGGTACATACATATGTATGTAAAAAAGCAAAAGTTAGCATATTAATATTATTGATGATGATGATAATAATAATAATCCTTTCTACTATAGGAACAGGCCTGAAATTTTGGTACTTGACTGGTACTTATTTTATGGACCCCAAAAGATGAAAGCAAAGTAGAACTTGACGGAAATTGAATTCAGAATATAAAGACATATGAAATACCACTGAACATTTTGCCTGGCATACCAGTGACTCTGCCAGTTTGCAGCCTTAACAATAATAAAAATAATGATTTCAAATTTTGGCACAAAGCCAGCAATTTCAGGAGAGGGAGTAAGTCAATTGCATCAATCCCAATACACAACTGGTACTTATTTTATTGACCCCCAAAAGGATGAAAGACAAAGTCAACGTCAGTGGAATTTGAACTCAGAAAGTAAAGACAGACAAAAAGCCACTGAGCATTTTGTCCAGTGTGCTAATGATTCTGCCAGCCTGCTGCTTAAAAATGATAATAATATCTAGGAGAGAAAGAAATTATTCTTTAGAAGGATCATTTCCAGAGTATATAGGGCCCAAAGGATTTGAAAAGGAAACTGTGGGATACAAAATGATAAACACTGAAGAAAAGTAGTTCCAATCAGTGTTTTTCTAACAGATGAAAGAGATAACAGATGACAAGCACAGCTGACTTTAGGTAAAGAAAAGAACTGGGAATAAAGACTGAGAGAAAGATTTTAGCAACACAGAGACAGATGGTTTTTATTCCTAAATTGGACCAAGAAAATAATGGGTAATGAGAACTATTCCTCCAAAAGTAGGATGTCTGACATTACAGATAAGACTATAACTCTGTTCAAAATGCGGACTAAAAGTTTGGACATGATAAGACTACTGTAGGCTCAGGAATTTCTGCATGTGGTTTGGCTTTGCATACACAGAAAGGAACCATGATTATTTGGGAGAGAAACAGGTATAAAAGCCTATGAAAGTGACGAAGGGAAATTTATAATGGGACTTTCCTAGATATATCAAAAGAAGAATGTGCATTACTTCATCTCTGTCACACACATTCTCTTTCTTTCTTTCTCCCCCTCCCTCCCCGCTCTCCCTCTTCCCCCACTCTCCCTCTCTCTCCTTCCTTTCACATACATACATTGCAGCATATCTATATAGATGATACATACAACTTAACAGATTTATATAAACACAGCACTGTAACATTACACATATAAAGAAATAAGCCAAGTTATGTTTCAAAACAATTCACAAAAAAAAAAAAAAAAATACAGTTCATTATGTATGTTGAAATACAATTGAAAGAATTAAAAACAACCTGAAAGGAAAGATTACCTAAGCTGTAAACGACTTAAAATTTAATTCTAAACTTTGTTAAAAAACAAATAAGAATATCATTGAATAGACAAAAATCATAATGGCTATATATTTTAAGTCCTTTGACTAAATCATGACTGCAATCCCTGAATACAATGGATCTAGGATGTTAACAAAGATTTATGTGAAGCATATATACGATGTGACCCCCAAAAGTTCAGTCTTATGCAAAGGCTACAAAATTTGTGGAACTACAAACACCTAGAATTTTATTATGGTTGTCTCAGTGGGAACTACTTCTTATAGAGAAAGGGAGAGAGAAAGATAAAAACAGAGAGAGTGTGCTACATAAGTTTCTTTTCTTTTCCTAATGTTGAGAAATCATTATCAAAGAGTGATAAGATGAAAAGAGCTTACATTATTTCCACTTAATTCTTTTATTAAACTTTCCACTAGTTATGGATAGTACCATTTTGCCCTTGTTCTGGTCTCTTCAGCATGGTATAACTTGAGATTATAAAATTAGTTTGTCTAAAGTCTTTTAAAAATCAAAATTAAAGAAAATCGATTTCTTTTTCTTTTAACAGTGGAAAAATGAAGTGAAGAGAGATGAACAAGTAAAACGTCTCATTAGATGTAAATTAATACATCTAACTGAAATATCTGATTCAAAGCAGGCTGACACTATACAGCCAGCCACTGAAGATAACCAGATAACCATCCCATTTCCCCTGAAGGACTGACAGAATGGTCAACTAAATCTAGCAGTAAACAGCATACCAACAATTTAGTTAAAATCCATACCTAAATTGCATAAACAGAACACTAAAAACTTGTGAACACCTTACAAGTTATTGACACCTTACAAGTGATCTAAGATGATATGTTTCAACAGGTTTATAACTTTAATTTGAATGACTAGTAAAAGTGAAGAACCCAGTAAATTAGAATTAGAAGCAGTAAACAAAATAGCAAAGAAATATCTGAAGTGCACACAGCTCAGAAGTATGAAAAAATCTACAAAACTAGTAACCTTTTAATATATGTCTCAGCTATTACATGACTAACATATTGCAAATGGCTGAAGCCATGCAAATGAGATTCAAGTAGAAAACCTTAACCAGCATAAAGCACATAACTTAAAAAAATAAAAATTTTACTCCTGCAAAAAAGTATCTCACAGATCATTATTGTTATGAAATGTAACACAGAGAACAAGTTCACACAATATCAAGAAGACCCCCCCAGGAAAAAAACTGAGAGGCAATTTGGTGATACAGGACTTGAAAACCTATACTCTAACCTGCACCAGCTAAAATAATGGCTCACAGCTACAGCTGCAAAAACTAAAATATAAACCTAAAGTATATAAACAGCAAATGCTCAATAAATTATTTGCCAGGGATCCCAAGTCAGTTTATCACAGCTTCAATGTGAAAGACTCAGTCTCTGTAAAAGACACCTCAACAAAATATCAAGTTGGTGGTTATTGGACATCTGTATGGGAGACAAATGATGAATTTAGCAAACAAGCTGTATGACTAAAAGAACTGGAGCAAAATGGCAACATAATAGAAACTATTCTACAGAAAATGTCAAACTAGAAATCTCTAGGACTAGACCTCATAACAACCCACAATACTTTTGCAGTGCCTGTCCTCACACATGCATTTGGCCTTCTGAACTGGTCACTACAAGGACTCAGAGAAATAGATGTCATGACTCACAAGCTGCTCAGTATTACAGGAAGCTTCAACATCAGTGGAGATGTAGACAGGTTATACTTTCCGTGCAAGGAAGGTGGCTGTGGCCTCAAATCTGTATCAATGTCATATGAAGCAAGTGTTGTCACACTAAAACAACTCGGTGGCAGAGGAAAGAGACCAGTCACTATGTTGCCCAAGTTTGTGACCATGAAATCAACAACATAATCAGTATAGCTAATGAACCTGAGGAGAGGTATGAAATAAGAGCTGATACAAATTTCTCCCCAAGGAACATTGGTAAAATCTATTTATCAGAACAGAATAAAGAAGATGAACCAGTTCACTGAGAAGATAATACATGGATACTTAGTACAAAAATCAGAAACCATCGAAAGGGCTGATCATGTCAAAAGCTTGGCATGGAGTACTGGCAAGTTTATGACCTGCTGCTTCAAAGGTTACCTTCATACTATTGACAAATAAGATATCCCCACTAAGTACTTACCACATAAAAGACAGAAAACGTTAACTCTAGGCTGTGTAAGGTTAAGACTGAAAACATCAGCCACATTATTGCTAACTACATGGAGGCATGATGCAGTGGCTAGAATAGTCTGAGACAAGAGAACAAAAATGAACACACCTATAGACGAAGTTGATCACATTGAGATTAAGGGGTTGAAAAAATATTAGTGGAATTTAAAAATTGAAACATCCACAGAGTTAAAACACAACTGGCCAGATATTGTTGTGTGGAACCAAGCTGCTCTTTGGACACCAATGGGTTTAAAAAATACAGGAGGATGGGAATGCCTCTGGATCATTGATAAGAAGTTTGCAAATCCAGTACCCAAAACACACTTTCAGCTTCATAGCAGTTATTATTGGAGCAACAGGATACATACCAACCCTATCTGGAGCCAAGTATGGCAGAACTTGGGATATTGGGGAGAGAATGTAAATCTTTATTTCATATGCTACACATTATCACAATATCTGAGACTATAAAAATCTGCAAGACCTTAAGAGTTAAAGGATGATGAACAAAGCAAAATATGTCCTTTCATAACCTTGCTACCATTGAAGGCAGCCAGTCAAAACTTATTCTAAATTAAAAAGAGACAGAGAAGAGCATACATATATTCACACACATTTGTACATGCATGTGTGCATATGCATGTGCTTCACTGACAGGCTGAACACTAGCACCACACACATTTAATATTTAACAAGGTAGGCCATTAGGAATACAGATACAGTTCATGAGAAAAGCTTCCACACAGTCTTTGTCCAAACACTTTCATTCATACAGCTTGGGTTGATCAAAAGTTATTGTAGAAGACATTTGCCCAGGGTGTCAAACAATGGGATTGAACCTAAGAATTTTTGATTACAAAACGATCTTCTTACATATATCACAGTGAAATTAACTTTTATAAGAGTCAGCAAGAAATAATACTAGCAGCAATTTTGACATAGACTTAAATGTACATATGACAGCGTTCAAATGAACTGATGAAAGTCACACAGTTCACAGCGGTTATTAAACTCTGTAGTAATGTATTCAATATTAATGCTAATCAGGATACTATAGGAAGATACTGGAGTGATGTCTAGACATTAGAACATACAGCTGCATAGCTAGAAATCATTATTAAGCAATATTAGGCTTCTCTAAGAAGAAGGCTCTTTTTCTTGTTTTATTTTTCCATTTTGTTCATCTTTCCTGTTGAGTTGTCAGTAATGATGAAGCTACATATATATAATGTCTTCCATAATTTGACCTTTATATCTTCATAAATCTTATTTGCTCTGCATGTGTTGATAAAAGCCGAAACTAATACATACAAGCACACTCACATGTGTGCATATTTAGATAAGCATACAGATATATATATTTATATATATATATATATATATATATATATATATATATATATATATATATATGTATATATATATATATATACACACACATGTGTGTATATAGATAAACACATGTATATATACATATATATATATATATATACATGTGTGTGCATATATATATATATTTATAATATATAAATGTATATAATATGGAAAGAGAGAAAAAGAGAGATTGGTAAATAAATAGATATAGATATGGATGCATGTATGTGTGTGTGCATGTGCACATACATGTGTGTACGAACAAACATACAAACATACATGTATACATACATCCATACCTACATCCATCCATCCATACATACATCAGTACATACACACAAACAAATATATTATATTAGTCTATATTAATGCATAGATATGTATGATAGAGCCTCAACTCTGTGATAATATGAGTTGAAAAATGTCAATTAACTGAGATTACTCAGGCAGGCAATAGATGAAAGTAACTAGCCCATGAGATATGTGAAATCTAAAAAGACTGTGCAAGGGAGACAACTGCAGTAAAATCTGCTAATTGAAATATTTGCAAATTAAAGACCTCGTAGATGTAAGCTTTTGAGGCCAAATGACCGAAGTATTGACATATTTCAGTCTTATTAGTGCTCATCAGCAAAGCATGTTTTATTCAGTTGTCAAGACTTTAAGACTACCAGTATATATAAATAGAAATATAGGAAAGGTAGTGATACTGGTAATGGATATCAACAAGATGCATGAGGGGAAAACAACTCATGAGTATTTGAGTTGTTTTATATAAGAGTATTCAAGTTGTTTTTTTATATTTTGTATAGAAGACATTATGGCAGTGTCTCCTATATAAAATATAGTAATAAATGGAGGTTATTCAGACAAAAACACACCCCAAGAATTGCTTGAAAACAAGCAATGGCAACAACTCCAATATAAAAATCAAGTGATTGAAAATTTTGGAATGCATGTATATATGATTGTATATTTGTCTATCTATCTATCTATCTATTTATGTGTGCTTTTGTGTGTATGTGTGTGTGTGTGTGTGTGTGTGTGTGTGTGTGTGTGTGTGTGTGTGTGTGTGTGTGTATATATATATATATATATATATATATATATATATTTATCTATATATATACATTTTATTAAAGCTGCTTTTATATATATATATATATATATATATATATGGTGGTTGTCTACTGCTTATGCAGAATCTGATCACCTTCTGTACCTACATCTTAGATCCATCATGGCGTCTGATGTGGCTTTTTAAACCAGACAATTTATTGAAAAGATACCCACATAGATTGCATATCCGATTTGGACCACCAAGAGCTGCAGTTAAGTTCTGATTTCCATCATTTTGTACAGAGCGTCCAAGGTAGATGAAAAAAATCAACCTCAAGTAACTTACCCTTAACAAAAATTTTAGGTGGGTTGCAAAGATACTCAAACCAAAATCATCACAAGCTGAGTAAAATGCAGACACAAAAGATTGCAGACCTTTTTCAGAATGACCAACTAGATCGCAATCATCAGTGTATAAGAGTTCCCTAATGAGTGAAATAAAAACCTTTGTTTTGAATTTCATTGGGTATGACTCCTTCATGAACTACCTGATTTATGATGCAGGTGACAAGACCATAACCCACACCACCCAACATTTTAAGCATTCCAGCGGTGATTCCTGATGGGCTAGGTGCTTTCCCTGTCTTCATACCCTTAATTGCTTTATCTACCTGGATATTGTCAATTTGGATAGCTGGTCCCTCAACCGGGTCAATCTTTGGCAGACTCTCCTCCACCCATTCATTCTCCACATTCAACAGTCTTTCATAATGGCTTCTCTAAGCCTCTTTCTTTGCAGAATCATTAAATGCAAGGGTACCATCATTCATGCAGACACATTTCTTTCCTATGACATCACGGATTTCTCTAACACACTGTCTTGCAATCCGAAATACTTCAGTTCTTAGGTCCTCACATCGATGAACATTCACAAACTTCTTTTCTGCTACTCCCTTGGCTATATATACCTGTCCCTTAGCTTCCCTTTTGGCTATCTGATACATTCTCCTGCTACCCCCACTCTTCCAGGCCTTCCAAGCCTCTTTCTTTGCTCTAATGGCTCTGTCTACAGTATTGTTCCACCACCATGTTACCCTAGGTCTGGAAAGGGCTTTGCACCAGCCACAGATTTGGTCTGTGGCACTCAGCAAGCTGTCTTGCAGGAATTTCTAGCTGCCTTCTATGTTACAGGACTGTAGCTCCTCCTCCTCTTTCTCATCAAATTTTTCGGTAAGGATATCCCTGAATCTCTGACCATGTGAAGGGTTCCTAAGCTTCCAAGTCCTTCTTTTCCAGATTGGTCTGATTTTTGGCATCCTTCTGGCTTCAAGCCTAAAGTCACTAATAACTAATTTATGCTGGGAGGTACATTCTTCACCAGAGAGGGTCTTTGTATTTAAGAACAACCATGCATCCCACTCTCTGGTGAGAAAGAAATCGATCTAGCTAGCAGAGTCACCTGATTGATAGGTTATCAGGTAGCAAACTGGCTTCCTGAAGTTGGTGTTGCAGATCAATAGGTTATTTGCATCACAGAACTCCAGGAGCCTAGTTCCCTCTTCATTTCTGGTACCAATTCCATGGCCCCCAATGTACACCATGGAAGATACCAGATTGCTGTCCAATAGGCCCATTTAAATATTCAGCCACAAAGATGAGATCACTGTCACTTGTCTTTAAGGTAGCCTGCAGAAGAATATCATAAATGGGATTTTTCTGTTCATTTGGTAGGCCTACTTGTGGGATGTAGGCAGAGATAACTGTAGCTATACCATTCTGCAAGACTAGCCTGAGTTTAAGTACTCTGTTGCACACCCTCACTCCCGCTATTACCTTATCCACCTATTTCTCTGCAAGAAGTATGAAAACACCTCCTATTCCATCACTATTACCTTCCCAGAAGAGTTTATACCTATGTGCTTTGCCTGTGAGAACTCTAGCTGAAGCTCTTCTCCATATTACCTCTTGTACACAACATACATCAATACGTCTCTGTTCAAGTATCTTTACAATCTTACTAGACCTACTTTTCAATCTTGCTAGACCTACTTTTCCAGCATGATCCTCTCTTCTCTTAAGTCTGGCTGTTTGATGGTGTTTTGACAATGATGTTTATGTCATCCACATATCTCCTGTAAAGTACGATTGCTACTGAGTGTTCCTGAAGAGCTTGTTTCAGTTTTCTGTCCCACCAGGTCATGAATAGGCCCGCCACATACCCAGCTACACTGACACCGATGACTGCCCACCGGACTTGCATATACAGCTTCACATTGAATTTAACTATATGGTTCTGTATACCTCCATTCATCTTCCCATATGCCCTCAGACTCAACATGGAGGCCTACATCAAGTGCCTGGAGGAGGTAGTGCTGCCCTGGGTCAAGAGGGTGGCTGCTGGAAGGCTCTATGTCTGACAACACGACTCTGCACCATGCCACACAAGCAGGAGAACCCAGTCATGGCTGTCAGACAATTTCTGCGAGCACATTACCCCTAACATCTGACCACCTAATTCCCCAGACTGCAATACCCTTTATTATGTGTGGGGCACAGTTGTGTGAGAGACTGATAAAACTCCTTGTAACACCAAAGATGAACTGAAGGCAAGAATTATGGTGGCTTTCACCAACTGAAACAAGGAAACTGCCCATAAGAGTTGCAGGAGATTCTGAAGTTGTCTGGAGGCTATGGTTGAAGCCAATGGCAATTTTATTGAATAAATTTACTCTTTAGTATTTCATGATATTTCAATGTAATTTTGGTAAATATATCTGTTAAAATGAAATGTTAGCGTTATTTTCATTTTTGCATAATTTTGACGACAATTTATTCACCACACCCTGTGTGTGTGTGTGTGTGTGTGTGTGTGTGTGTGTGTGTGTGTGTGTGTGATGGTGTGTGCATGGGTGCGTGTATATATGTATATATATACAGGGTACAATGAATAAACAGAACAGAGAAGTCAGTTAACAACAGCTTCTTTCTGAAGATTTCCTGAAGAAGATATCCCAAGCCTGAAATATTAAAATACCAGGTGTTATTACTAACCACCGACCTGTAATATTAACTAGTAATTTGCATTGCTTTGGTGTTAAAAAAAATTAAAAGATGTGTGAGTATGTGTGTCTGTGTCTGTTTAAAAAATTGGTTTCAAATTTTGGCACAAGGCCAGCAATTTCGTGTGTGGTTGGTGTTAATTTGATTACATTGATACCAGTACTCAACTGGAACTTATTTCATTAACCCTGAAAGGATGAAAGGTAAAGTTGACTTTGGTAGAATTTGAACTCAGAATGTAAAGATAGATAAAATACAGCTAAGCATTTTGTATGGTATGCTAATGACTCTGCCAGATCACTGCCTTTGTGTGTGTGCATGTTTATTTAATGAGTGACTAATGCTATCCACTGTGGTTCTAACTTACTTTCTGCCTATAAGTATGACGGGTGAATATTCTATATTAAGAAAAGGAAAAAAAATCTCATGAATGACTTTCAAACTATGAATATACCTTGCCAGGAATTTCCTATGATATTTTCACACCATACATTGAAAGTATTGGGTCATCCCATAAATAATGCAGTATTTTCAATTGCATGAACTAAATGTTGGAGGGGGATGGGATAAACTATCTGCATCAACTTGCTATAAAAGCAGGTAGTAATTTTACCTTGTCCTTATTCTCAGTACAAGATTTGAAGAGTACAGTTTGATTTTAACAGTTATTTCTTCAAAGCTATAATGGAAGTGACAAAGGAGCAAATTCGGCATATTTTGCTTTATGGGTTCAATAAAGGTAACATCACAACAGAATGTGCAAGTAACATTAATGCAGTATATGGGGATCAGACAATAAGCATAAGCCAGTGTCAACGGTGGTTTCAGAAATTCCAAGCCAGAAACTACAGCCTAGAAGATGAGCCTCATCCTAGAAGATCTGTGGAGCTCATCGAGGATGTTCTGCAAAACCCTGGTGGAACAAAACCCCATCATAACTGTTAAGGAGCTAGCAGAGAAGCTTGGATTTGGTCATTTAACCATTCATTGACACCTGTGTACCATCGGAAAATCAGAAAATTAGGTCAATTGGTTCCTCACAGACTTTCCGAGTCTAATTGCACGCAGAGAGTGAATGTGTGCTCCTCTTTACTGTCACATCTCACAAATGAACCTTGTTTGGAACAAAGAGTGACTGGTGAAGAGACATGAGTTCTCCATAAAAATGTCAAGCACTGAAGATAGCGGGTAGGGAAAGGAGGAACACCAGCTCTCCAGGCTAAAGAAGCTCTTTACCCACGAAAGCTGTTGTTATCTGTTTGGTGGGATAGGAATAGTTTAGTCCACTTTGAACATTTATACCCAAACCAAATGATAACAAAGATCTACTGCAAGCAGCTTGAGCAGCTTAATTTAGCACTAGAAAAACGACCAGTTTTGGATTCAAGACAAAAATTGTTCTTCTATCAGGATAATGCTCAGCCACATACAGCGAGAATGACATTCCAAAGGTTGGAGTAATTTGAATGGGAAATGATGCCTCACCCATCATATTTGCCGGACATTGCCCCATCTGATTATCATTTACTCTGCAGTCTTTAACATCATTTGGATGGAAAAAATATGAATTCTCTAGACGAGGTCAGAACAATACTGAAGGAGTATTTTTCATTACGGACAAGTGAATTTTAGAAGAGAGGCTTTGCAAGTCTACCAGATAGATGGAAAAGCAATGTAGAAAATGAAAGAGAGTATATTTTAGATTAAAAAAGAACTTTGTTTATCTTAATCTTGAAGAATAAAAGAAGTATTAAAAAAATTGCATTATTTATGGGATGAGCCATTATATACCATGCACATATTGCATTCTTAAAATTCCTTCTGACAGCTGCATACACACATGCAAACACACACACACATCTATACATGTATATGATGTATATATCTATCTATGTAGATGTGTGTGTGTACACACACACACACACATATACTTATGCTCTGTAGTTGCCTAACACTTTGTTATAAAGCATATGTATAATGAGGTCCAATAACTGGTTATTAATTTTGCCATATTTCATTTGATCATTATATCTAGTTTCAGCTCATGAGCTGTGGCCATGCTGGGGCACTGCCATATCTTAACAATATATATATACATATATATATATAAGTCAGTAAATGGTGGGTTGTGTTAACCGCACGTGGAGAAATAATAGGAAAATGAAAAATAATAATAAGGCAGAATGCTAAACTGAAAGCATATTTTAATATAGATGTGTAAAAAGGATTTCTAACCGGCTTTCATTGCATGGCAAATTTTCAAGAAGAGGAAGAATGAAAATGTTTTTTACAAAAAATTAAAAAATAATATATAAAAAAATAAATATACCAATACATTATATTGTCTTTGAGCTTTTAAAGTTTAATGGTAATCCATGTAGATAATAGTTGGAAAAAATAGGATGTATGAAATTGAGAGTTGTGTTTGGTTTAAAAAAAAGAAAAGGTCTGAAAGTTTGTGTTAAGCAGGAAGTGTGGTGTCAAAACAGGAAGTGTGTGCAAGGGAAGACAATTCTGTGGGTTTTATACTCTTTAGTTGGAGTTCTCCGACTAAAGAGTATAAAACCCACAGAATTGTCTTCCCTTGCACACACTTCCTGTTTTGACACCACAATTCCTGCTTAACACATAAACCTTCAGCCCCTTTTCTTTTTTTAAACTTAACACAACTCTCAATTTCATGCATTCTTATTTTTCTAACTATTATCTACATGGATTACCATTGAACTTTAAAAGCTCAAAGACAATATAATGTATTGGTATATTTATTTTTTTATATATAATTTTTTTTATATATTATTTTAAAATTTTTTGTAAAAAACATTTTCATTCTCCCTCTTCTTGAAAATTTGCCATACAATGAAACTCGGTTAGAAATCCTTTTTACACATCTATATTAAAATATGCTTTCAGTTTAGCATTCTGCCTTTTTATTATTTTTCATTTTCCTACATATATATATATATATATATATCATCATCGTTTAACGTCCGCTTTCCATGCTAGCATGGGTTGGACGATTTGACCGAGGACTGGTGAACCAGATGGCTACACCAGGCTCCAATCTGATTTGGCATATATATATATATATATGTACATGTATACACACACACACACACACACACACACACACATATATATATATATATAAACAACTTTGAAGGAGAATGGAGCGAACGATTTATTTCATTACATAATTTTACAATTGTTTCCTTGATATTTTATCAGAACAGTATTGCTATAATATTATTATATAATATGCTTCTGAATATAATGCATTGGTATTATTATTCTGATACCTCAAAAATCTCAACTCATCAGGTTTTTATATAATATCTGTATGAGCAGGCTTAATAAAGCAAACTCCAAGATTAAAACCCAAATATACATATATATGTGTATATATACTTATACATACATACAAACATACACACACATATATACATATATATATATATATATATATATAAATATGTGTACATATATAAACATATATATATAAAATATGTGTATAAATATATATCCATGTATATATGTGTGTGTATATATATGTATATATGTGTGGGTGTGTGTATGTATGTATATATACACACACATATATATATATATATATATATATATATTTTACGCATGCACACATACATACACATATCTGTAGCATGTGTAATGAATATATGTATATATATTCTTTTATTTTTTTTATTCTTGTTTTGCATTTCAACACAGTGTACATGTGTATGTGCATATATATGTATGCAATAAAATGAACTATTTAACATGTGAAAACTCAACAATAAATTCAAAATATATTGAATTAGTCCAAGATATGTCTACGTGATCAGTGGAACGGAAATTAAAGTATCTCAAATGTTGGAAACATTGTGTGCATATGTGTGCGTATGCATACAATTTTCTGCATCTATTTACATTTATATATACGTATATTTGAATAGAAATATTTGTTTCATATAAATATATGTGTAT
Source organism: Octopus bimaculoides (assembly GCF_046866305.1). NCBI lineage: Eukaryota > Metazoa > Mollusca > Cephalopoda > Octopoda > Octopodidae > Octopus > Octopus bimaculoides. Next base: position 100,399,898 of record NC_142931.1, on the reverse strand, counting down.
ATGCTTCATATTTATATATGTATATTTGTATATATATATATATATGTGCTTGTATGTGTGTATGAGTGTTTTGTGTGTAAGTGTATTCATCATATGTCTCTCTAATTATGCATGTCTCATTAAATGGAAGACTATAAAGTTTTTAATAATTTATACAACAAATCACTTGTGTTCTAATGAAGTATTGCTCTGTTGGCAAGTATGAATTATGGGGGTTAGGTTGAGTAGATAGGAACAGTGGTGCTGACCTTCATGTAGTGAGAGCCAAGGAAGGAGATTCTGACTCAGTGTTTTGTATATATTTTGTTTGTTTTCCTTTACCTGCCAGCCAAAAGCCAATCAACATTTCGTGTTCCTCTACCACTACACAAACTACCAAGGAAACACAGACACACACACACATACAAAATCACAGGCATGACTTTGTGGATGTGGAATTCACTTCATAACCACACAGTTTGAAATCTTGTCTCATTATGTGGAACATTGGTAAGCATCTTTTACTGTAGCCAGTATGCATGTGTGTGTATGTGTCTATGTTTATCTATCTATCTATCTATCTATCTATCTATCTATCTACCTGTCTAGTTATCTACTTACCTACCTACCTACCTTTCATCACGTTTTCATCACTGGAATTCCTTGGTATATGTTGGGAATATTTTAAATGATTGATATTGATGACAATATAAATAGAAGTTTTAGCTAAATAAAGCTTCTAGTTACACTCTGTCTTCTGTATCAGTCATTTGAAATATGTGTGGGTGTGTGGGTGTGAGTATGCATGCATGTTTGCTTGGGTCTGGATCTTTGTAAATGTTAACATTGCAAATCTTCTCACGAAACAATTTGTGTAAAAAAATAGAAATGTTACACTCTGTTAAAAGATTATCCAAATTATCCTGTAGCTCTATGCTTTCAAAAACAATTGGAATAAAAATTCCCTTACTAGAAAAACAGGTCAGAAAAACAGTGGGGGAATTTCAACTGTAAAATAATTCCTAAAAACATAGGTCTCTGGTCAGCCTCTGTGTTATGCAAATAATGTTGATGTAAAGAGCGTGCGCATTTGACAGGAAGTGGAAGAGAGAGAACAGCCATTCGGAATAACGTACAGGATTATGACTAAAAATTAGTTTCTTTGAGCCAGGATATACTGGTTATACATTACAATCAAAGAAACTAATTTCTGAAAATACACAACTGGGAAAAGTTGCAGAGCAATCTATAGAGAAAGAAATTTGTGAAAAGACGTGAATGATATGGAAAGATATTTGAAACCTAACAGATTGAATGTAGACCCAAGTTCTACAAATGCTGATAAACTTTTAATCACTGGTTTAGAACTTTCACCAACTTTATAGACTCACTACCAGGGCAAGAAAGTAGGATTATCGATAAACTCAATCTTTTGATTAATTATGTGGAACCGAACGTATACGAATTCATCAGTGAAGCTAAGAACTATGAACAAGCAGTGAATACACTAAAGAGTGTGGACATTAAACCAAAGAGCATCGTAATGGCACGCCATCTTTTAGCTACAAGAAAACAGAAACCAGGGGAATCTCTAGACCAGTTCTTAAAAGAAACTCAAAATATTAGCGAAAGACTGTGACTTTGTTGCAGTGAGTGCTGAGCAGTACCAGTCTGAAATGATTCGAGATGCATTTATAAATGGGCTCACTTCGAATCAAATACGACAAAGACTATTAGAAAACAAAAGTGTCAACCTCAGTACAGCTTATGATCAAGCACGTTCACTAGATGTGGTGCAACAGAGTTCCAGTGTCTTTCTAAACTTTGAAGGTGCCAACTTCAGTCCAACTGCACCCATTGTAGCTAAGTCAATAGATTCTCCAAAGCAGGAGGGAAAACACTCTGCCGAGACCTGAAAAGGAGACCCCTCTCAATGTTGGCTTTGTGGCTATTCCAGACACCTGTAGACTCACTGGCCTGCACAGAAAGCAGTCTGTCATGAATACCAAAAAATAGGGCATTTTGGAAAACTATGTGGGAGCAATGCAGCAACTGTAACACAGGATGATGGTAAATATAATTTGCCATTGGCAGTATCAGCATCAGCAGGTTCACCCTTCAAGGTAACCTCCATGGTTATACTGAACAAAAGCTATAAAGCCGAAGCTTTAATTGATAGCGGTAGAATTGACAAGAGCTTCATCAGTGAGAAGCTAGTGAACACATTCAACATCAAGACAGTCAAATTGAAGAACGTCATTGGTATGGCTTCTTCATTTCTTTCTGCGGAATCCAAGGGATACTGCACTGTCTCGTTAATCCTAAATAATCAGAAATACAACCACGTAAGACTGTACATGCTCAGAAACTTGTGCACTGACCTAATTCTGGGTACTGACTTCCAAGAACGGCATGAAAGTATTACCATACAATACAGAGGACAGAGACCACCATTAACAGCTATGAAAACTGATCCTCCAAAGCTATTCGCTCATCTCAGAGAGGACTGTAAACCTATTGCAGCCAAATCACAAAAATACTCAGAACGTGATCAAGAGTTTATCAGGACAGAAGTACGCCACTTAGCAGATGCAAACATTATTGAACCTAGTAACTCTCCTTGGAGATTGCAAGTGTTAGTTGTTCAAGAAAAAAAAAAGGCAAAGAATGGTGATTGACTACTCAGAGACGATTAACAAATATACACAGCTTGATACCTACCCCCTTCCTAAAATTGATGAGTTAGTGAACACTATTGCCAAGTATAAAGTCTACACTACTATAGACTTACGTTTGGCATACCATCAGATTCCTCTATCAGAGAAAGACCGTCAATTCACTGCCTTTAAAGCTGATGGTAAATTATGGCATTATACTAGGATGCCATGCGGAGTAACTGATGGCAGCGCATGTTTCCAACGTATAATGGACGACTTCATGAGTAAATACAAGCTGCGAGATACGTTCCCATTCATGGACAATTTAACCATATGTGGGAAAGATCAAAATGACGACAATAAAAATTTAGAAAAATTTGAAATGGCAGCAAAAAGTGAAGGGCTTACCATGAATGAAGACAAATGCGTTTACTCAACAACTCTTGACTTTCTTGGATACCATATCTCACACAATACATTCATCCCTGACCCAGAAAGGCTTGCTCCACTCCTCAATCTTCCTACACCAACGGACCAGAAATCATTAATTTTCTGACAAAATATATCCTCTAAATAACGTATTAAAATTTCCTCTAAACAGCCAACAAGTAAAAGCATTTGTGTCATTAAAGGTAGAACTAGCCAATGCTGCCATTCAAGTAATTGAAGAGAACATTCCATTTACCGTTGAGACGGATGCTTCGGATTTTGCCATATCTGTGACACTAAATCAAGATAGAAGACCAATCGCATTCCATTCTCACATGCTGCAAGGTAGCGAACAATACCACTCCTCAGTTGAAAAGGAAGCCCAAGCAATTATCAAATCAATTCAAGATTGGAGACACTTTCTTCTAGTTAGACATTTTACATTAATTACTTATCAACGTTCTGTTGCATTCATGTATAATTATAAAGCAACGAGCAAAATAAAAAAATGATACAATTATGAGATGGCGCATTGCATTATCTCCATACTCATATGATATTCACTATCGCCCAGGATCCAGCAACATCGCTCTGGATGCATTCACAAAGGTACGCTGTCCAGCAATTAGTTCACATTCACTTTATGAGTTACATGCAGCACTGTGCCATCCTGGTGTAGTACACCTTCATCATTTCGTCCACAGTAGAAATCTGCTGTATTCGTTAGAGAACATGAAACAAATATGTAGGAATTGCTCTATATGGCAAGAAGTGAAACCACAATATTATAAACCAGACTTAGTTAACTTAATTAAAGACATGCAGCCCTTCAAGTGAATTTCCATCGATTTCAAAGGTCTGATTCCTTCCATGAAGCATCCTTATCTCCTAACAATAGTTGACGAATACTCTCGGTTTCCATTTGGTTATCCAGTATCTGACACCTCGGCTCAGACTGTAATAAAGTGTCTTATAGACTTGTTCTCAGTTTTTGGTAAGCCCAGTTATGTACATTCAGATCATGGAACTGCCTTTATGTCTACAAGATTGAGAGAATGGCTCCTCAGTAAGGGCATTGCAACGAGTAGGATGACACAATACAGTCCCACTGGGAACAGTCAAGTAGAAAGATATAATAGTATTATTTGGAAATCAGTACTACTCTCTTTGAAAACCGGTGCCCTTCCAGTATTTTCATGGGAAACAGTTCTTTCAGATGCATTGCATTCACTACTTTGTATGTCCACTAATGCCACTCCTCATGAACGTCTTTTTAACTATCAAAGACGTTCAGGAACATCTATGCCAACATGACTTCTTAACCCAGAACCTGAACTTGTTCAAAGGAACAATCGCACTAATAAGTATGACCCTATTGTGGACCATGTTGATTTAATTGAAACCAACTCCCATTACACTCACGTCCGTTACCCAGACTGTTGCGAAACTAAAGTATCCACAAAACAATTGGTATCACCAGGGAAGATTAACCCAACTGATAACCTAACCCAAACATTTGTCTCTCAAGAGCCAGAGAGCCAACTGAAATTTCTCCTCCTCCTCCTCCTAGAGATGACCGTCAAGAACAAAAGGAAGAATCCTCTCAGCTGCATTGATCACAAAGGATTTGGAAAGCCCCGGAAAGGCTTGATCTATGATTTCTTTTCCCTTCTTTTTCTAAGAGGGAATGAATGTTATGCAAATAACGTTGATATAAAGAGCATGCACATTTAACAGGAAGAGAAAGAGAGAGAACGGCCATTTGGAATAACGTACAGGACTATGACTAAAAATTAGTTTCTTTGAGCCAGGATTTACTGGTTATACATTACACTCTGCTTTTATGGAAAACATACTTTTAACAAATGAATGAATGAATAAATAAATACATGCATACACATATATAAATATTTGATTATATTAATAGTCACTATCTAAGCTCCCATACCAATGTCCTTTCACCTGCCCTTGGCATCACATATTTACAAATAGAAACCTGTGATTGGTATTCCATTCCTTTAACTCAATCATGTGTGTGCTCCCTCAATATACTAGGAATAACAGCCAATATCTTCTTCAAATTTCACTCTACTAACTTTTAAGAACAGAAAGACAGATTTTATAATGATGTCTGAAGTACACTAAATCTGGAAAGTGGGGATGTCTTTGGCCATAGATCTCCTTGACCTGATCTGACCTGGATCTGAACAACAACAGTAACTAATATATCTACTTCCATGAAGGCAGAGAGCTGAAAGAATCCTTATCATGACGGGCAAAATACTCAGCAGCATTTCATCCATCATCACATTCTGAGTTCAAATTCCACCAAGATTGACTTTCCTTTTCATTATTTCAGGGTGGATAAAATAACCACCAGTTGAACAGTGGGGTCAATGTAATTGACTTACTCCCTGCCCTGAAATTGATGGCCTTTTATCAAAATTTGAAGCTAATATATTTACTTCCATGGTTGCTCCACCTGGCAAAAACAGCAGCCTATTGACCTAATATAAGAAAAGCAGATGTGAAAATGTTGACCTTGATGAACTATCTGAACAAATGATCAGGTCATCATCGTTAGAACATCTTTGAAGAGAAGTCTGCTGTATCAGAGTTCACTTGGAGTTAAACAAGAAGAACAACAAAGCCCATTTCTATTTGGAACATGATTTAGAAGGTAGTGTACATGGTCATGTGATTTGCTAGAAAGAGTAGCCATGCTTTTCCCAAATCACACCCTTGTGTCATGAAAAAGGACAAATTGGATTTCCCATGTTAGTAAGGTGAGGGATGGCATGTGAGGTAAGGTTTTTATGGTCAGGTACTTTTTCTGTTGCGAAATTAATTTTTGGATCATGCTTATACAATTAAAGTTTCTTTAGATAATCTTATACTTTTTTACTCTTTTTACTTGTTTCAGTCATTTGACTGTGGCCATGCTGGAGCACTGCCTTTAGTCGAGAAAATCGACCCCAGGACTTATCCTTTGTAAGCCTAGTACTTATTCTATCGGTCTCTTTTTGCCGAACTGCTAAGTTACGGGGACGTAAACACACCAGCATCGGTTGTCAAGCGATGGTGGAGGGACAAACACACACAAACATATATATATATATATATATATATATATATATATATATATATATATATATATATATATATACACACACACATATATACGACGGGCTTCTTTCAGTTTCTGTCTACCAAATCCACTCACAAGGCTTTGGTCAGCCCGAGGCTATAGTAGAAGACACTTGCCCAAGGTGCCACGCAGTGAGAATGAACCCGGAACCATGTGGTTGGTTAGCAAGCTACTTACCACATAGCCACTCCTGTGCCTATATAGTTTTTTTTTTTTGTGGAATTCTCTACAGAATAGTATTTCTCTCAACTAATGTTTTTCTATTGTATCATGAAGTTTACAACATTTATTCTTACACAAAATTTACATCCTCAACAGTTTGGAGAGAGGGGCTTAGTCCATTAAATCAACCCCAGTGCTCAGCTGGTACTTATTTCATTAAGCTTGAAAGGATGAAAGACAAGGTTGACAATGGAGGAATTTGAACTCAGAATGTAAAGACAGACAAAATGCTGTCAAGCATTTCACTCAGCATCCTACTGATTCTGCCTGTTCTGAGTTTATTCATATTTCATACTGGTTGTGTGAAGGATGTTCCAAGGTTAGCAGGTTTGTGGTAACAGTTCTATCTACCATCTTGGTTTTCTTCATTCCCTTTGACATAGCCTGACAGATCCCCTCACATGGAACTCTTAAGCAGCTATACCTTGAATCATTAACTTTACACAAATATTTTATATATCCATGTGTGTATGTGGGGGTGGGGTGCATGGATGTTGATTATTCTGCACTTGTCACTAACTGAGTGAAGTAATGTTGATGCTGACATTTCTTGTTCACTTATAATTGTCACTCTTAAAGACAAAATGAAAATAAATCCCTTACTTGAAAACAGGCAAGGGTTGGTGAAGAGAAGAGCATTTGGCCATAAAATCCTGCCTCAAATAACTCCATGTTCAAACCAATTTTAGCATAGTAAAAATGAACATCAAATGAATGAAGGAATGTGTGTGTGTGTGTGCTTTACTTTTTGCTTCATGCCAACCAAAGCACGTGAGTCAGTATCCTGTACAATCTAGCAAAAAGGTTATGCACTATTATATCAAATGTGAGCACCTGAAAGAAAATGCTAAATGAGCTAAAAGATAGCCTAATTAGCAGATATTATCCACCATCATTAATTAATAATGCAATCGAAAGAGAAGAAATTGATATCAGTGATTTAAGAATTGTGAAAACCAAAACAGAAACAAATGTTTTACTGTACATCTCAATCCATAGCCAAATGAATACTGAGGTATTTATTGCAATTAAGTAAAATTTACCTGTTAAAACATGATCTTAGAATGAGGAGAAACTTAGACAAAATACAATAAACAGTAAAAAAATATTCTCATTCATTGAAGAAACTTTTAACAAGTGCCCAACTACCAACTAACATTACCCAATAGTTAAAAAATATAGAAGTTCAAGTTGTTGAATATATCTATATATCTGAAGGCTCTGTGTTCTGCTTTAAAAATGAACAAATTTTAAATAAACTTTCTATGCCTTTTGGAAAACTTAATTTATGTTTTAACATGCATTGGGTGTAGCAAGAATTATATTGCCAAAACAAGTATGTCACTCAGAAAAAGCAAGACAGTTCACCTGGAAGAAATAACTGATCTGAACAATAGAATAATTTGACTCGGCATTTAGATAGATGTGCAGGAACTTGGCAACCAGATTTTAAACTGTTCCTACTATATCATCGTGCAGAAAATATGACAGAACAACAAAGTAACAAGAAAGAAATTTTTTTAATAGTAAAATATAAACCAAGTTTAAATTATTAACTAAATACTGACACTCATTTTTAATTCATTTCCTAATATTTATGAGATATATTTTCCCTTTATATTTTTGAAGTATAAAAATTTATATCCCTACTTAATCTGGATCTAATAGCATAAAATGTTACCCCACTTGTTGCCTTGTGAATCTACAGTGTGACTACATCTGTTAAATGCATTATATATTAAAGGAAAGCAAGTAGCAAGCTATTATACAAATACATTGCAATGAATATCTTCTGTAAGAAGTAAAACCGGTTTGCAATCATGTACAGTGATGTATTTTTATAATTATAGACTCCAAAATTATTTGAATGTACATTGGAATCTATAATCTAGAAATGAGTTGATTGTAGTAATATATTTTGTATATGAGACGACATTTTGGCATATGCAATAATGTCTTTGGAAATAATTTGTCTGTGGCAATCTGTTTTTCAATGCATATTATCGTATCTTGAAATTATTTGACTGTCATAATATATTTTGGAATTAATTCACTGCCATATAAAAAGAAAAATATATTTTCTTATTTTTCCATATTTCTTGACTTGTGTGAAATATTTTTAATGTTGTATATATATGTGTGTGTGTGTGTGTGTGTGTGTATGTGTATATGTATGTTTTCAGAAATTTTGCTTGTCCCTCAATTTTCATCAACTTGTATTTTCAGTGAAATGGTGGCTTATTTGAGTATTTTTTAACTCTTATTTCTAGCAACACTGATACTTCATGTACCCCCAATTCTAATTAATAATTAATAATAAATTTATAAATTTGCCTTTTTGACTTTAATGTTTGCTGCCTACTTATATTATTTTTGTTATTATTTATTAATAATAATATCTTTATTTATGTATAACTATACATTGATATTGTTTGAATTTGGTACTGGTCTTTCAATGATTTTGACAGGCATGACGAAGTGAGCATAAATTTAACCCTTGGCTAACAGCGAGGCCTACTGATGAAAGCTAAGGAAAATATCTCAAAGTCAAAATATATATATTTATTAAATATATTTTAATTTATCTATTATCAGAAGGGTTAAGTTGTTAGAGTTATGTTATGGGAAGTTTAATATCTAGAATTGATCAGTTAAGAGGTCAAATAAAAAGAAAAGTTGAAACGAGGGAATGAAGAGTAAAATAAAACATAATATAATGAAATAAAATGTAGTAGAATATATGGGAGCATATATTGGGCATTTGTTATAATGTAACATATGTTTGTAATTATTAATTATTAACTAAATAAATAAGTAAATTGGAGATCATTCCATTATATGCAGGAATAGCATATTATGTTATATATGAAGAAAAAATGCAGTATTTGCATTTATGATTAATTTGTTTGCTAAGGTAGATTAGAAATATTTACTAGTTAATCCAAGTGTTTATATTTAAAGATAATTTAACAAATATTAACTATATTATAATTTAATTTACTGTGTAAAAATAAGAAAGAAAGAACGCATATGCTAGGAATTTATAGATAAGGAGATGTTTTTTATATGTTACAAAAGAAATAAAATTGAAGGATTGTTGGAATATAACCATTTATATATATTATGTATACATTAGAAATAAGTATTTTTAGGCAAGAGATATATTTTATATTGAATAAGATTATAGATATAAATGCTGGTTCTAATAAAGATCTAATTAATTCAGTTTCAAATTTAGTAAAAATATTTAGTAAAAATATTTATGGTTAATAAGGAATTCTTTAATCTAATGATTAAAGAATGATTAATGATATTTATAAAATAGATATTTAGGAATGTATGGCATTTTATTTCATTATATTTTATCTTCACTCCCTCTTTCAACTTTTCTTTTTATTTCACCTCTTAACTCATCAATTCTAGATACTAAACTTCCCATAACATAACTTTAACAACTTAACCTTTCTGATAATAGATAAATGAAAATACATTTAATAAATATATATATTTTGTGAATATATGCATATGCGTGTATATGTGTAAATGCATATGCATATATATTGAAGTGTGTGTGTGTGTGTGTGTGTGTGTGTGTGTGTGTGTGTGTGCATATATATATATATATATATATATATATATATATATATATATATATATATATATATATATATATATATATAAACGCACAAATGTATAAATACATAGATATGAATGCATACATTTTATATATTCATAACTAAGGGTTCACATGTAAGGCTTTTAAGATACATATAACGGTTAAATTTTTCAAACTTTTGTCTATACTATGACACAATATGATGTGAATGCTACACATCCATAGATTTCCTGAACTGTATCTATTACCAACCCAATGAAAATAATTCATTGATAACGACCAACTATTAACTTTTTCTATCTAACTTATCTTTCATTTATTATATTTATATAAATCTTCACTTGCATATTTAAGTATTGTTCTTTCCTTTTATTTAAATTTATATACTATTTTACATGCATTTATATTTTTGTTTACATTTTTATATTATAACTTCCTACTTTACCATTATTTGTATGGTATCTTTTATTTTATTGTATTTTATTTTATCTTTACTTACATTTATAATTCAATAGTTAAATACATGCACATGATATATATATATATATATATATATACACTCTAACTTCTTAAACTTATTAGTATTTCATTTGCATCCTTTCAAGAAATATGTTAACATTTGTAGTACAAGCTCATAAAAACCTGATGAGATTCTGCCTCATATAGTTGAAAATGATGACCAATTCTTAGCATAAGACCCTACTCAAATGCTTAGGATTACTAATCACCTAGAGGCATGGATCAAAACATATATGTAGGTTTTTGACATCTGCCTTTCTTTTATAAACTATAATTTGTTTGTATTGTTTTTATAAAAACTTTCAACCTCATCATATACAAATAAATTATTTAAGCATCCATAATTCTCCATTTTTTTCCCTTCGTCATTATATGCATATATATGTATGTATAAATATATGTAATATAATATACACACAAACATATATATTAGGTCATCCCATAAATAATGCAGTTTTCTTTATTATTCTTCTTTTATTTTCAAAATTAAGATGAACAAAGTTCTTTTTTAATCTAAAATATACTCTCATTCATTTTCTACAATGCTTTTTCATCTATCTGGTAGACTTGCACGGCTCCTCTTTCAAAATTCACTTGTCCATGATGAAAAATGGTCCTCCAGTACTGCTCTGGCCTTGTCTACAGAATTCATATTTTTCCCGTCAAAATGACTTTAAAGACTGCAGAATAAATGGTAATCAGATGGGGCAATGTCTGGCAAATATGATGGGTGGGGCATCATTTCCCATTCAAATTACTCCAGCCTTTGGAATGTTATCCTTGCTGTATGTGGCCAAGCATTATCTTGATGGAAGAACACCTTTTGTCTTAAAAAACCAAAAACGGTCATTTTTCTTCTAGCACTGACTTAAGCCACTCAAGCTGCTCACAGTAGATTTTGTTTGTTATCATTTGGTTTGGGTTTAAAAGATCAAAGCAGACTAAACCTTTCATATCCCACAAAACAAATAGCAACACCTTATGTGGATGAAGACCTTCTTTAGCCGGGGATGCTGATGTTTCTCCTTTCCATACCCTCTGTTTTCGGCACTTAACATTCTTAAAGAGCACTCAATTCTCATCACTAGTCACTATTTTCTTGAGATGTGACAGCAAAGAAGAGCACATATTCACTCTCCGCATGTGATTAGACTTGGAAAGTCTGTGAGGAACCAATTGATCTAATTTGCTGACTTTTCCAATGGCACACAGGTGTCGATGAATGGTTGAAGACCAAATCCAAACTTCTCTGTTAGTTCCTCATCAATTATGATGAGATTTTGTTCCACCAGGGTTTGTAAGACATCCTTGTCAAGCTCCACAGATCTTCTAGGATGAGGCTCATCTTCTAGGCTGTAGTTTCTGGCTTGGAATTTCTGAAACCACCGTTGACACTGGCTTATGCTTATTGTCTGATCTCCACATTAATATTAATATTCCTTGCACTTTCTGTTGTGTTGTTGCCTTTATTGAAGTCATAAAACAAAATATGCCGAATTTGCTCCTTTATCACTTCCATTATAGCTTTGAAAAAGTAACTGTTCAAATTAAACTGCACTCTTCAAAACTTTTACTAAGAATAAGGACAAGATAAAATTGCTACCTGCTTTTATAGCAAGTTGATGTAAGTAGTTTATCCCATCCCCCTCTGACTTTTAATTCATGCATTTGAAAAAACCACATTATTTATGGAATGGGCCAACTAAGCCCTCATTGGACTGTAGTTTTATGATGGCTTAGTTAGCTGAAACTTTGAAGTCACTGTCAACAATATTCCTGAAAACGAATGCTAAATTTGTACTTCACAAAAGTATAGAGTAATCCATTAGATTAAAGTAAACTTGTTTTTATTAAAACAGAACACAAAAACAAACATTATGCATACATACATATATATTATAGATAGATAGAAAGATAGATAGATAGATATAAAATCCAGGGATCGAGGTGTAGGAGGAAAGTTAACTTAAAGCAATTTGTAGCAAATATAAAAGACAACTTTCAGGGACAATAGCGGTTTATTGAGATGGAAGGTTGTGGATTTTTTTTTTTTTTTTTTTTTTTTGCATATCGAGGTATGACAAACTGAAAAAACGTTCAGTTTATATTTAATGATAGGCGACCAGGGTTGCCGGGTATGCAAACAAAATTACAGGAGTTAAGGAATGGAGTAGATAAGATCTGGGCTATACTACAGACTACTCTTCAGGCCAAGGATATCTTGATCCAAGTGGGGTGTCTACCACAGACTACTCTTTAATCAACATATACTTGGCCTGAAGTGTAGCCTGAAGTATACACCTGACTTGGATATTTACCACTTCTGAGGTTCTACTCACTATGAAATATATGTAGACTGGATATTATCTACTCCATCTCTTAACTCTTGTGTATATGTATGTATGTGTGTATATATATATATATATATATATATATATATATATATATATGTATGTGTGTGTGTGTGTGTGTGTGTGTGTGTGTGTGTACAGAAACAAGGTACTTACCAATTGAGTCTTGGAGGAAGTAGGTAAGTCTGCTGTTACGATATGGTACGTGAGTTCTTCGTTCTGCCAGTGCTCCTAAGACATCAGCAAGAGCAGAGAGACTCTTGTTGATACTAGACGTTTCACGAAATGCAGCACCCTTGACACCAGATAATCCTGAAATTAATTCATTTTTAACAGAATATTACAATTTCTTTTTATTCAAGTGTATGTTCAATTGATGGTGGTATTAAACGCATTGGTAGTGGTAATAATGGTGGTAGAAATAGTGATAACATTGATGATGAAGGCTGAGTAAACAATAATGGTGGTGGTAATGGTGGAGATGCTAGTGGTGCTAATGTTAGTAGTGATGGTGGTAGTGGTAGACAACCATCATGTTAACATTAATTGTGGCAGCCCTTAGGCTTTTCTGCTGACAAGAATTAAAGACTTTCTGGTGGTGTTTAGGTCATTTGGTGTTTATTTTCTACACCTGAAAGTAAGACAATTGGTATAATCTTTTAATGATTGTGAAGGGTTCTCACGTATGACCAGACATTCTCACCTTACCACTCCACTACTGTACATGACACTTACATGGTTAAGTATTAACCTTCAATTTGCAGTTAGGATTTTTAGAATTTACATTGATTTGACTGTCATGCTTTTGGTGTGTGTGTGTGTGTGTGTGTGTTTTGCTCTTTTACAATTGTGTGTTCTCACCTAAAAGCATTGACTGAGAACAATTTATTGTGCCAGCTGAATTAAACAGGCTACCTTATGGGAATAAAGCGTCAGCATTACTCTTTAACATTTTATATTCAGAGTTGTAGCTCTCCTAGATGTTTTCATGTCAAATATCCTAGCTGAGTCACTTTCACTTCAATTATGGCACCATATTTCTCCCTAATGCTGGGGTGGATGCAGCAGTTTTGATTAAAAAGCCTGAATTCATGGATTGATTTCATATCAGGTCTAACTGTGATATGACATCATTTTGTGATGTAGCTAGAATAGAGTATTTAGTAACTAGTTAGTTGACAGTCTCCTGTGACAGTCACAGCTTGCCTCGTGGTCCTTACAGTGTGTGACAGATGGCTGGGGATTATACTGTCTCCATAGTGCTAAATAGAGGGAGGGTGACAAACAGTGTTTCCATCATAAAAGCCAGGGAGAAGATTAGCTGGCAAGCTGAGCAAAATGAATGAAGGCTATCACTATTTGTGTGATCACCTTCATATTTTCACAGCATGCAATGAAGGGAACTTATATATACATTTATAAAAGTTAAGTGAAATACTATTCACTTGCTGGTGACACTTATAAAAAGCACCCAGTACACTCTGTAAAGTGGTTGGCATTAGGAAGAGCTTCCAGCAGTAGAATTAGGAAGAGCATCCAGTCATAGAAACCAAGCCAAAACAGACATTTGGAGTCTGGTGCAGCTCTCTGGTTTAACAGCTCTGGTCAAACAGTCTAATCCACGCTAGCATAGAAAACAGACATTATATGATGTTGATGATGATGATGATGATAATGATGATGATGATGATGATGATAAGGAGGATTTACTTAATCTAAAAGCATTCATTGTACCTCTTTTAACAAATTGAAAATAATATGCCATGTACATAAGCTACTAAAACGAACAAGGATGATTACTGAGCAAATGTTGATAATAATGGTGAGGTATTTTGTTATTGCCAACACCTGTCCTGATTCTATGATAAAAAAATGTTCCAACCATGACCATTCTGTCATTTTATACATCTAGGAGGACATTATCTTTGAAACAGCAGAGGGATGTGAACTAATGGGAATTTAGTTATGGTCAGGAACTGGAGAAAGTCAGAGTAATCTTGTTGATTTTGTTGTTCTACATTGTTATTACTATTCATTGCCATTAATTTCTGAATGTGATGTCATCATTATTGTTTTACCCTTCTTACTCTATGCAAATCTCAGTCACTGTTTCTTGCTCTTTTTCTTTTGTATGTTGTTTTTGAACTGTTCCTATCATCATGTCATTTCTAGCTGCTTATAAAAGAGATCAAATGTCTCCTCACCTTGCAGCATTATGCCAAATAAAGATAACTGGATTGTTAGAATCATTAGTGTTGAACAAAATGCTTTGCCTTGGGTATATCTTCCACCTTTTTATGTTCTTAAAAGAATTTGAGATCAATTAGCTTTGATCTCCTTGCCTGTGTGGATATGACTATCCCAGAGTATAACCACTTCATCATTCTTTGATATCTATTTTAGTGTTTACTTATACTGCCTTTTTTTCTTTTGGTATTTCATAATATTGATGTAATTTCCATCGTAAGTCTTAACTCTGTTCTGGCTGTGGAGGTATTCATTCTTGGCTAAGACTGGGCAGCTGGAAATAATGTAATCAATTATTACTTCCCCACTTCTATATATTCTACAATTACATACTGTATTCTGTTTCATTTTTTTTTGTTTTGTTTTTTTTTGGTAATTTCTGGAAAGCTATGATTTTGTACCATAATTAAGAATCCTGCAGTTGAAGGCTTGAGTCATGCATCTCTTGACTAGTGCAACCATTTCATTCAGCCCAGTTCAAATTTTATTATGTATTTGAAAGATGAAAACTGAAAGAAACTGGTTCAAAATATATATATATGTGTGTATCTTTTGTCTTTTATCCTCTAATTATCTTAGTCATTAGACTGTGCCCATACTGGGGCACTGCCTTGAAGAAGTTTTAGTCAAATTAGTTGACCCTAGTACTTATTTTATCTTTTGTTAAGCCTGATACTTATTCTATCATTCTATTTTGCTGAACCACCAAGTTACAGGGATGTAAACATACCAACACCAATTGTCAGGTGGTGGTAGGGGACAAGTATAATGACATGCACATATATATATATACGATGGGCTTCTTTCACTTTCTACCTATCAAATCCACTCACAAGGCTTTGGTCAGCCTGAAGCTGTAGTAGAAGACATTTACCCAAAGTGCCACAGAGTGAGACTGACACAGAACCATGTCGTTTGGAAGCAAGCTTCTTGCCATGCAGTATGTATATTATATGTTAATTAGTGTGTATGTGCATATGTCTCCTTATGTTGACATACAATAGATATAAAACAAGCATCACCCTCACACAGGAGGTGTTTGTTGTTTCCAGTCTCCTGTGTAAACATTTCCTGCCATGGAGAAATATTACCTTACTGGGAAACAAGTGGGGTTTGACAACAGGAAGGGTATCAGACCATAGAAGATCTGCCTCAACAAACCCTGTTAACCCATACAAACATGATTTTCCATGTTTGCATGGGTTAACAGCATTCAGTTAAAATGCTGATAATGGTTACAATGACAATAATGATGAGGACAATAGCAGTAGTGGTAGCAGGGAAGATGATGACAATGATGACAACAATGATGATAATGATGGTGATGATGTATTAACCACATAGGAGCTTTTCTTGCCATCGATTTAACAGGACATTATGTTGTCCCATTTTGTAGCTTAGTCTTAAACTTTTTCTGATTTCTATTGTTACTCCCCTATTCCCACCAGAACTGCCTATCACTTCAGACTTTGGATTTTATTTGTTAGATTCCTTGAAAACAGAAAATTTTTTTCTTGCTTTATCTTTTTGTATTTCATTCACATTTCATAGTCTATTTGTAATAATTTTCTATTGCTTTTTTTACTAGATATTTTTGTAATATTACAGTGGGTACTTTATAATAATTTCTAGTTGCATCAAGCTTCTACCTCTTTGTATTCATGGTAAACATAACTTTTGTCAGATTTTGGGTGGTGTATTCTAAATACTGACATTACTTTTGTTTTATTTTGCCGTCTGGTCTTGCCAGTTTATTTAACAATCCATTGATATTATAAGTATTTCTGGGAAACAAAGTGTGTTGATAACTGTTACCTTATTGTTATTATTATTATTATTATTATTATTATTAATCATACTATAATGAGTGTAATGTCTGTCTGTACCCTTCTGACAGTCAAACAGCTGGACCTATGGTCACAATGTTTTTCAGGATTACGAAGGAGATAATCAGGTAGGTTTTTAGCATAAAAAATATGAAAAAAGTATGATCACTTCATGGATATTGAAGGTAATTGTTCAGTTTATGGGTATACAAAACGTAAATAAAAATTAAGGGGAGATGACTCCAAATAAAAGAAGCAATGGGAAGTAAATTAAATTAACTTCTCCACTGAATTATGCCATAAACTTTATTAAGGAATGATTGTGATGGCTTTGGCTCATCTTTAATCGGTGTATGACTACTATGAATTTTGTCAATAACAATTGTATGCATAAAGTTGTGTAATACTTTATTAAATTTTCCTTTGTTCCACACCATTATGACCTGGAACTGGAAATCAAGAACTGGTAGGACTGCCAGGAAAGCTGCTGCTATATAAAGTAAGAGACAATCTAACAGTGAATACAGACAAGCCCAACAGAAAAAGGAGACGGAAGCTCCTAGAATTCACCGTGATACAGAAGTGAGAGCACTAGAACTGAGCAGGAATATACTAGCTTGCCAAATAACACAGAGAAATCCTCAAATGAGAGCTTCGGAACAGATAAGGAACACTTTAGCTCATCAAAAACCAAGACAAGTGCAAGTACTAGTGGAAAATAATGCCTTGGTAAGCATTTCTCTCGTTGAACATGACAATGAACGGATTACAGATTACAAATTGATAGCGATGCAGGAAAACGTTATCGAAAGTAACATTCTGTTATTATACCGTTCTCACTACTGCAGCAGCTTAGGAGATAATATATACCCACATTGTAATTCAAAGTACTGACCAGCAGAACCACTTTCCCTCTGTTGTGAAAATGGTAAAGTTCAGCTGTAATCAATCCCCAATTTGTCAGCAGACATTGTGTCATTATGGAACAATAACAATTTCATAACAAATATTTGAGCTTATAATAATGCACTCACATTTGCATCCATTGGTTGTGTTGTTGACACCTCGATAACTGGATTTATTCCCACATTTAAAATCCAAGGTAAAGTGTATCACACCATTGGAAGTTTACTGCCAGATGCCAAGCAACTGCCATCATTTGCACAGCTGTACTTCTTTGATACACACCATGATACCAAAAATCAAATGAAACATGAATGATCTACAGGTAGATATATTGACGAAACTACAAGGTGATATTTGGCAAGTAAATCCATACGTAGCATCATTTCAAACTGCAATAGAACTTTCGGCAACTGAGGATATTTTGATCTTTCTATACCATGACATAAAGCTCAAACCATCTCAGGTTCACTGTCACCAGTGCAATTTGCCTATGAATTCATAGGTGACTGCTTTGGTTCAGGGTGATATCAAAACCCCTTTAGATGTCATCATATACTGTCATAAGGAACATGTTCCGTGAATAAACTCTATCCATTGATTGTACAATCTGCTGCATTATATTCTGCAACTACCGGAGGGAACAGGCAGTTGGCAGCTTAATATAAAGAAATCAAATGGAGAAACATTAATAACTATGAATTTTTACACTTAGCACCTGCAGGTAAGAACTAATTTGGTTAATCATATCATGAGAAGTAGAAAACTATTACAGCAATATGCTGTAGATCAGTGGGCAAAAGTAGAACGGAGCAGCCTAAGGTGGGTGGAACTCCATAAAACAACAATCAGAGCAGAAAAATTCTCAGGGTTGCTTGATGCCATCAACCAAACTAATTTTCATCTTGAGCATGAGTGGTGGAACCAGTAAAACATATCTTATCAATGCCACCATAGATTTTCTCTGTTCGGAGAAAAAAATCGTACTCGCCACAGCTCTATCTGGGATTGCAGCAATATTGCTGAATAATGATGATGATGATGACTGGCCGGACATTTCATTCTCGGTTCAAAGTGCCCATAAACATAACACCAGAGTCTTGCTGTAATGTGTCATCTCGGGATGCAACTGCGTAACTCTTCAGAATGCCCAGTCTAATAATAGTTGATGAAGTCTGCAAAGGCAACAAGCTCATATACGAATCTGTGGATCTTTCCCTATACGATATCAGAATGAATGAATCCCTGTTTGGTGGAGTACGTGTTCTTTTTGTAGGCAACTGGGAGCAGATTCTACCTGTTGTTAAATGAAATGCAGTAGTTGAGCCCAAATAATGCAAGCCACCTTGGAAACATAGTACATCTGGAGGTCTGTGATGGAGTTGAGTCTAAAGAAAAACATAAGGGTATGAAATTCTTCAGATGCAACTTTCACAACCTATTTAAGCGACATCAGTTCCAGACAATGATTGTTCTCTGACCCACTGAGGAATGTAATTTGAATTAGGCCATATTTTGTACTCAAAACGTCATCTATTTTTGAAATATGCAAATTCGTCTATAACGATTTAAATGAAAACTACAAAATCGCATCATCACCTCAACTAATGAAGTGGTAAACAGTGTGAATGAGCACATAGTTAGCAACTTCCCTGAGGAAAATTGAGGGTACTGTAGTTCAGATACAATAGATGATGAAAACTACCATCAACACCCACAGGATTTCTTGAACAACTTAAATCCATCGGGATTGCCACTCCATAAAATCAAATTGAAAACGAACTGTCTGATAATGCTCCTTAGGAATTTTGATCCAGCCAATGGGTACTGCAACGGAACAAGATACACGGTAGCAGAACTAAATTCTAACGTTATTGAAGTAGTGATTGCAACTGGCCCCCACAATGGTAAACACCTGTTCATTCCACGGATACCCCTTATACCAACTGATAACCAGTTTCTGTTCCAATTAAGACACAGGTAGTTTCCTATAAAACTGGCATTCTCATTCACAGCAAACAAGGCACAGAGCCAGACTTTAGATCATGTAGGTGTATTTTTACCCACTCCAATGTTTACACATGGCCAGTTATATGTCGCTATGAATAGAGCCATGGACTCCAGTAATTTGAAAATTAGTGTCAACCACACACAAAATATCAAAGATGTTTTGTAATCTTATTGATATCAAAATCCATTTACACATTTTTCAATATATACCGTTTCTATGATTTCCCTCTCTCATTTTATGCCTCCATCATAGATGAGTAGATTTGCTAGTAGTAATAATAATGACAACAACAACAATAATTATACTTTAATCTCACTGATCTTTGCACTGTAAAATTTGAGGCCTTGGGTAATCAAATTCTTTTATATTTAATGTTCTGGTATCCAGTTGCGAGATATTATTTCCAGTTTTGTGCCAAAGGGAAAGAAAATTAAAATAGTAGTAGTAGTAGTAGTAGTAGTATAAATGGGAACAACTATATAAGATAACTATGAAATCATTGTGCAACAACAGAGTCAACTCTCTCCAATTACCATTGAATTACAACATAAACAAGAGCAACAACAACAACAACTACACCACATAGCACAGCTGCTATTATCACTTCCACTACCACCACAACCAACATCATTCTCTGCTCCCAAAACAACCACATGTATCATCTCCAACCAACACTACTACCACTCCATCCAGCCTCTCCACCACCACCACTATAGCTACTATAACCAATATCAGTATCGCTACAACCACCACCACCATTACCACCATCACTACCAGTGCTCATACTATCAGTACCACTACCACCACCAATACTTCCACTATTTATGCTACTATTACCACTACTACAACACTACTCCAACCAGCTCCACTACCACTACCACCACTTCTATATTTAATCTTTCCTTCTCAGAATGCCATTCCACAGGTCTTAGTGGGTTATAAAGGTAGCCTTGGATAAAACCATTTCTTCCTACCTGGACCATTTAAGAGAAAATCTCATCACAAAACTGTTGGTGGTGTCATTGCTTTACAATTGACCATTTAAACCATAGGATCTCAAAGTGGGTGCTACTGCCCCCCAGTAGGAGTTGAAAGGGTCCAGGTGGGCGCTGGTGTCTAAGGGGGTGGTTGGTGTGGGGGTGAGGGGCGGTAGAGAAAAGGAGGCATTGAGAGGAAGGCAGTGGATTGGGGGACGCCATGAATTTATTATAATAGTATTTTACTATTGTATACAAATTATATAATATTATATTAAATATCAAATGATTCATAGTATATGTAAATTAGTAAAATATAAAATATTTATTTATACATAAAAATAGAGGTCGGGGTGCTGAGGGTATTATGTGGTCATGGGGGGGGGGGAAACAGTTTGAGAACCTCTGATTTAAACCAACCATATCCAGTTCAAATATTCTCCCTATTTTATGTTCAAACCAGCAAGATCCAGACTTTTACATTTATGCAACAATGTCATTCTTAAAATGAACAATCACATCACCAACCTCTTGAAGTTATGAGATAAGGCATAATAAATTCAAAAGAATGCAAATAAATAAGCATTACATTTGACAGAATAATCCGAATGCTAAAGGGTTAACTGATTGAGCAGACCTAAGATTAAAGGCGTTCCAGTCATGACTGTCCTACCTTTTTTATGGGCATATAAGAGGACAACCTTATCCAGTGTTGTCCTCTTACATACCCTACTTAAGGCAATAGTATACGATTTGATGGAGATTTGGTTGTTATTTCCAGCAGGCCAAGTAGCCACATAAAAGTTCTTTCAGTAAACCAGTTACAATATAAGGTGATATTCTGAGAAAGCATTAGATTCAACTGATATTCCATAATAACATTATTATAAAACAATTATAGCACATCTATAGAACACAACAATTATTTCATTTCAGTTTTGTTATAAAAATATCATTATCACTGATATTGTGTTGTTATCATAAAACAATTATCAAATATCATATTTTATACAAATATCACCTTCCATCTGATACCATCACAACACAGTTTATCATGGAAACAATTAAACAGAATTTCACAATATTTTATATAAATTATCATCATTGGTTTTTAAAATCTAGTTCCACATGCTTACACGGAAAAGATGAAATTTGCTGAGGCAGATTTTCTACCGCTGGATGTTCTTGCTGGTACTAATCCTCACCTGTTTTCAAGCACATGGCTGTATGGTAAGAGGTTTGCTTCCCAACTAAATGGTTCTGGGTTCAGTCCCACTGCGTGATGCCTTGGGCAAGTGTCTTCTACAAAAGCAAAGCTTTGTGAGTGGATTTGGTAGACAGAAACTGAAGGAAGATTGTTGCATATATGTGTGTGTGTGTGTGTGTGTGTGTGTGTGTGTGTGTGTGTAGGCGCATGTGTGTGTGTATGCTCGTGTGTGAGTTGTCTTTGTCCCCCACCACTGCTTGACAACTGGTGTTGGTGTGTTTACATAACTTAGTGGTTTGGCAAAAGAGACCTATAGAATAAGTATCAGGCTTAAAAAGAAAATAAGAACTGGCATCAATTAGGTCAATTAAAAAATTCCTCAAAACAGTGCCCCAGCATAGCCACAGTCTACTGACTGAAACAAGTAAAAGGTAAAAGATAAAACGTCCAAGGCAGGGAACTGGCAGAATCGACTTTCCCTGCTCTCTTGAAATTGTGGCCTTTTGCCAAAATTTGAAACCAATATTTTTCCCAATCTTTCAAACACAACCAGCAAAGTGGCTGGACATGTTTTCACAGAAGAAGACTGCAAACAATCATCATTGCTTGTATGATGCTAATGTTTGATGATGAATTTTAATGGTGATGTTTGATGATGTTTAACCGATGTCAAGACAGACACACGCACACACACACACACACATGTATGACAAGCTCCCTTCAGATTTCTGTCTCCCATCCATACCAGTACCCATATTTCTTTTACATAAATATTCTAAAGAAGTTGATTTTACAGCATCACATTAATTTATAGAAATATTATTACCATCTGACATCCTGCCATATAAAACACTGTGTTTATCATGTAAAACATTTATTACATTTTGCTATATTTTATAAAAAAAATATCTTTGCTGCCTCCACAATATTGTTATCATAAACAGCTATGGAATATTGTTATATATAAACATTACTTCTATCTGATATTTTACCACAGAGCTTTCATAAAAAACAATTATAGTGTTATTATAAATATTTCATAGCCAAATATCACTGCTAGTGATATTTTATGAGTTTGATATCATAAAATGCTTACATCATATCATAGTAATTTATAGAAAATATCCTTGCTATAAATATTTTATCAATGTAGTTATTCTCATAAACCAATTGCAGCTTATATTTCTGTAATATCCCTGCCACTGATGGGTGTGGGGGGAGGGGATGTGCATGTATAAATGTATATCTATCAATCTATTTCCATTTTTATATTATATATATATATATATATATATATATACACACACACACACATACACACATACTCAGACACACACGTACACACACATACCTGAACACACACTAACACACACACACACCTACACATGTTAAAAAATAAGTATTGGGGTCAATTCATTGAACTAAAAATTCTTCAAGGCAGTGCCCCAGTATGACTACTGTCTGATGAGTGACAGTACTTCTTGATACACCAAACATTTCAGCTGTTTTCATTATGCTAGCACCTGCCATACAAGCACCAACAATTTGACCGCTTTGAAAGTCCAATAGATCTGTCATTTCAATGAATTTTAATTACCGTTTTATGATGATATCAGAAAAAAAACAGCTCAGAGCCGTGGCCATGCTGATGCACTGCTGTTTTGCTACACTGTTATTACTGAGAGCCTCTTCCAATATGTGGCACTTGGTGAAGAATGGAGTTTGATGTAGCTACCCTCATTTGCACCTCTTGTCATGAGGTAGGTTCATCTGGGACTCTCGACAGGAAGAGGTCCAGCCTTCATTTAAAAATGCCTACATCTACTTTGTACCGGTTCCTCAGGCTCTTTGAGAGAATATTAAAAAGCTGTGGGCCCCTGAAACCCAGGCTATTGCAGTAACTGGTCCTGAAGTGTGACAGCATTGCTGGAATCTTTGGCACTATGCAGTGTCGACCCATTCTGGCATTGGTGTAGCTTTCAATGCCAAAATTTGGCACAATTCCTTCCAGGATCTTACAGATGTATATTACTGCATACCTCTCCCGCCTTCTCTCCAGGGAGTTGAGTCTTAGCTGTTTCAGCCTTTCTCAGTAGCGGAGCTGTTGCAATGAGACGATCTTCTTTGTGAAGCTTCACTGAATTGCTTCAAGATCTGCTGTTAATTTTACACTGTTGGGTGACCATAACTGGGAGCAGTAATCCAGGCAGCAGAGGACAAATGTCCTCCAGAGGAGCATCATGGTTTCCTTATCTCTGGTTCTTAATGTTCTCAGGATCCAGCCAGCCAGTTATCTGTACTTTGTCGCTAGCCTGGTAATGTGCACGTGGAAAGAGGTATCATCTCTCATGTCAATACCCAGGTCCCTCACTGATTTAGGCTCTGTGATTGTAATTCCGTGTGGACCAGTGTACCCTGTAAGTTTCATATTCAGTTTTGGACGGTGGTAGCGCAGGGCTCGGAATTTTTCAGTATTAAACTGCATATTATTATCCTCAGCCCATCTGTAAACTGAGTCCAACTCCTGCTGCAGATATGTAACATCGCTGGGGTTCTGGATTTTCTGCGAGACTTTCATATCATCTGCATAGCTAGCAAGGGTGGCTATCTGGGCAGTTGAGGGCATATTTTAGAGGGCCACTATGAAAATCAGTGGTCCCAAGACAGTGCCCTGTGTGTTTACATTGAGGTGGCTCTATTGGCCACTACTGCTTGACTTCTATCTTTCAGAAAGTTACGTAACCACTCTCCAAGTTTTCCAGCTATGCCGAGATCACGCAGTTTGTGGCATATCACACCATGACCCACTTTGTCAAAAGCTTTTGCAAAATCAAGGTATATTACATCCATATTTGAGTTGTTGAGTAACTGCCTCAACACCCAGTCATAATGTTGTAAGAGCTGTGTCAGGCAGCTCCTACCTGGTCGAAAGCCATGCTGGGTATCACTCAGCGAGTTATTTTCTTCGAGGAATGTGATTAGTTTCCCTCTGACTATCCATTCCATGACTTCGCTGATGTGTGAAGTCAGAGAGATAGGCCTATAGTTTTTGGCATCTGCTCTGCTTCCCCCTTTATGAATTGGACATATTATTCACTTTTTCAGCTTGCTTGGCAGTCTGCCATTTGTGAAAAAGCTCTGGAAGAGAATCTGGAGGGGTTTTGCTAGGACACACTTACATGATTTGAGGAGGATTGCTGGGAAACCATCAGGACCAGCAGTTGAGTTCATGTCCATATACATATATGTCTGTATATATATATATATATACATATATCTATATGTTTGTGTGTGTGTGTTTGTATGTATATATATATATATATATATATATATATATATATATATATATATATATATATATATGTTTGTGTGTGTGTGTTTGTATGTATATATATATATATATATATATATATATTACAATAAAAGGGTAAAGGATTATTAATTTATTAATGGTGAAGCAACTGTTGCTGATCCCTTAATTATGTTTATATATATATATATATATATATATATATATATATATATATATATATATGTATGTATTTTATCTGTAGATCTTCAGTGGAATCCAATGGAGACACAATGTTGTAATAATAATTTATACCCTTAGAACTTATATTATAAAATATTTTAGTTCTCAAGTCAGGTAATTCACTGCTGATTTATTCTGAATTGGTGCAGTGGTTGAAGACATTCGAATTGAACACATGATGTATAATGGTGGAACTCTATATGCACATGTGTCCTCCCACAGAAATGGTATGTACTCGAGTTCTATTACTATGTGTCCCCAGCAGATTCCCTTGAATATCCACAGATAATTGTTTAATTATTAATGGTGAAACTTCGAAGTATGGAATTGACTGGTCCTTTTATATCTTTTCATAGTGTCTTGTACAAGTTCATCCAATGTGCTGTAAAATGAGAATGCATTTTTCATGGTTAGACAATTTGGCATCTACTTTCAGCATGTAAGGAAAGCACTTATTGGCTTTCCTCTTATATTTGAATATAATTTGAAGTCCTTGAACGTTTTTTTATGCATGTTGGCCACTGATATAAATTGTCCTTTTTTAATAATAATCTTTACCCTTAGTACTTATATATATATATGTGTGTGTGTGTGTGTATCATCATCATCATCATTATCATCATCGTTTAACGTCCGCTTTCCATGCTAGCATGGGTTGGACGATTTGACTGAGGACTCATGAACCAGATGGCTACACCAGGCTCCAATCTGATTTAGCAGTTTCTACAGCTGGATGCCCTTCCTAATGCCAACCACTCAGAGAGTGTAGTGGGTGCTTTTACGTGCCACCGGCACGAAGGCCAGTCAGGCGGTACTGGCAATGGCCATGCTCAAAATGGTGTATTTTACATGCCACCCGCACAGGAGCCAGTCCAGTGGCACTGGCAATGATCACACTTGAATGTCTTTTCACGTGCCACCAGCACAAGTACCAGGAAGGCGACGCTGATAACGATCATGCTCAAATGGTGATATTTACGTGCCACCGGTACAGAAGCCAGACAGCTGCTCTGGCAACGATCACGCTCGAACAGTGCTCTTAGCGCTCCACTAGTACAGGTGCCATCACGATTTCACTTTCGCTTGCCCCAACAGGTCTTCGCAAGCTGAGTTTAGTGTCCAATGAAGAAGACGTTGGCATGGGGGCCAGTCGTTGAATTTAGTTCGATTTCGATTTATATATATATATATATATATATATATATATATATTTGGGTGAATCGTTGTGTCTATGTCTGCCCCACCCCCACCCCACTACCACCACCACCAACACTTGACAACTGGTGTTGATGTGTTTACGTCCTCATAACTTAGTGGTTTGACAAAAGAGACTGATAGAATAAGTACCAAGCTTAGCAAAAGAATTAGGTACTGTGGTCGATTCATTTGACTAGAAATTCTTCAAGGCAGTGCTCTAGCATGGCCGCAGTCTAATGACTGAAACAAGTAAAAAATAAAAGGTAATAGATATATATATATATATATATATATATATATATATATATCAGAGACTGAGACTCCTGGTGCTTTGCTGTGCTTGAAAAATCACGTCTAACTAAGTAAAAGCATGATTGTTCTTGCATACAGGCTTTCCCCCTGTAACCATTGCTAGCTGAGCATCCTTAATCTCATAGGCTTGTAGGTGCCGGTGCTACATAAAAAGCACCTGTGCCAGTGCTGTGTGAGAGTACCCAGTACATACTATAAAGTGGTTGGCATTAGGAAGGCATCCAGCCATAGACACCATGCCAAAACAGTCAGGGAACCTGAACAGCCCTTCAGCTGGTTAGCTCTTGTCCAACTGTCCAACTTATACCAGCATGGAGAATGGACATATGATGATGATGATGTATATGCATTTTATATATATATATCTATATATATAAAAATGAGAATGTCTGTGTGTGTGTGTGTGTGTGTGTGTGTGTGTGTGAATCCCTAAAATTTGAGAACTACGCAACCAATTTCATTCAAATTTTACACATGCCTTACTTAGGGTTCCAGTTGTGTTTTAGTCAAAAACAATTTTTAACTTCTTGCATAGTTCGAGCCCACAGCAACATAATATCTCCTCCACTATTTAAGTATTACGTATCAAAAGTGAAACAAAAACACTCATGTCAAATACTTTCACTTTAAAAATGAAACTATTCCACTAACTGAAACAATCACATTTCGATACTGTAATGACAGATACTTTCACTTTAATGGTTTCAGAGAGAGAAATGTATATGTATACATGTATACATATAGATGTATATGTATACGTATATGTATGGATATATATAAAGTTATAGATCTATATGCATACATGTATATGTATACATATGTGTAGATGTACATGTAATATGTACACATATAGACATGATACAGATATCTATACATATATACACTCACACACGCACACATACACACAAACGCACACATTAGTCATTTGTTTTTTTATCCAAAACTATGTAAAAAGTACTGAATGGATCTTTATGAAATTTGGAAATTATATTCTATGCATAACGGCCATAACCACCATCAAAATTCATATATTTTTGATGTTGATGAAATTTTAACCATACAGATTACACACAAATAAAGTAATATTTCTAAAATTTCTTCTTAGAAGTTACAAAGACCCCTTCATGAGGACTTCATACCCACAATTTAGTCATTTTTCCTAAGCAAAGACGAATACAGTTGTACTATTGGAACCTATAGGATCACCCGAACATAACAGATGAGCATTATTTGTAATTCAACAGTACAACAGTGTAAAACTATCCTTTCAGATATACTTACATTGTGATTTCTGCAATGTGGTGCATAGATTGTCAAGTAAATGAGACGCATCTTTGCCTCCACTGATTCACTTGCAAAGTGTTGAGTAAAATTATTTCGCTGCAGGCCTCCTTTCAGTCTTTTTATTATCACTGAGTCACACATAGTCCCCAGTTGGTAACATTGATTTCAAGGCCTTCCCAGATGAGTGACTGGTTGTTCTAAGACATTTATTAATTGTAAATTTTTTCTGCAGTTACCTATCAGTATACTGGTCATTTGCAAACTCCAGAGGCGACACTTTCATTTCCCTTTACTCCAAACGTCACACGTTCTTATTTGAACTGGGTCATGCCTTTCCAGTTGCTATAGATCCGTAATGCATCTTACAGCTGTGCCTGTCACCTGTATGGTGAAGAATCCTACATTGGGGAGTAGTAACCACTAGGCTAGGGTAGCCGACTGATTATCGTGATCATTCGTCTTTTGGTTTCCTGTAGCTTTACTCTCTTTTACAAACCCAGTGAACATACATATATTTCCTATTTCAAAGAAATTCAAACAATACATATTACACCCAAGTTAAAAACATTCCCAACAATTCAACTTCTCTGGTTGACATTAACACACACACCCCCAATAGGGGCCTTAACTCCTACATTTTTCAGCTCCAAGAGCTCCATTCTTCATGAGCAAAATCCTTTTTACAGGGTCCATAACACTAGAATTTTCGAACATGCGCATAAATATCAGATATATAAAGATGAGAATATGTGTCTGTGTGAATCCATAAAACTCGAGAACTACACAACCAATTTCATTTGAAATTAACACATGCCTTCACTCATCTGGGAAGGCCTTGAAATCAATGTTACCAACTGGGGACTATGTGTGACCCAGTGATAATAAAAAGACTCAAAGGAGGTCTGCAGAGAAATAATTTTACTCAACACTTTGCAAGTGAATCAGTGGAGGCAAAGATGCGTCTCATTTACTTGACAATTTATGCACCACATTGCAGAAATCACAATGTAAGTATATTTGAAAGGATAGTCTTACACTGTTGTACCGTTGAATTACAAATAATGCTCATCTGTTATGTTCGGGTGACCCTATAGGTTCCAATAGTACAACTGTATTTGTCTTTGCTTAGGAAAAATGACTAAATTGTGGGTGTGAAGTCCCCATGAAGGGGGTCTTTGTAACTTCTAAGAAGAAATTTTAGAAATATTACTTTATTTGTGTGTAATCTGTATGGTTAAAATTTCATCAACATCAAAAATATATGAATTTTGATGGTGGTTATGGCCGTTATGCATAGAATATAATTTCCAAATTTCATAAAGATCCATTCAGTACTTTTTACGTTGTTTTGGATAAAAAAACAATTGACTAATGTGTGCGTTTGTGTGTATGTGTGTGTGTGTGAGTGTATATATGTACAGATATCTGTATGCATGTATATATGTGTCTCATCCTTCAATTGCATGTAACACGGGCAACGCCGGGTATCTCTGCTTGTATATTAATAATAATATGACAACAAAAGAATGAATGAGATCTCGATATTATGTAAAATAGAGGAATTTATCTATAAATATATATGTGACGATTAGTTGGTTGTCATAATAAAACTCAGAGTTTCAGATGCCGGGGCTGAAGTCTGCTCTGGCATCTCATCAGTTATCAAGACAAACACTATGAAGAAAAAGAAACGTTGAATAAAAGGAAAGTACTCCAATAGGCATGCATAGACATATATATATGTATATTTGTATTTGTGTGTATATGTACACACGTGTGTGAGTATGTATATAGATATATATACATACGTGTGTGTGTGTGTATACGTGTATGTATGTGTGTATATGTGTGCATATGCGTATTCTATGAATGAAGTATTACTTTCCCCAGGCCTATTGGAGTAATTTCCTTTTATTAATTTTTTTTTTAATAACTGATGAGATACTGGGGCAGACTTCAGCCCCAGCATCTGAAACTCTGATTTTTATTAACCAACTAATTGTCACATATTATATTATAACATTTAATATTGATATTAATACTAATGACACTCTATTGTAATGTCATCATTGCAACACATATATCATGTTCTAATGTTTTTTAGAATGATATTTCATCTAACCCCTCTGCCTAGTACAACCAATTGAATTCCATAGCTTAGATGGCAGCAATGTTTTATTTAACTGAAATATAATTTCTAACATCTACAGCACTACAGATGACTTAAAAAGCACTCCACTCTACTCTATACATTATTCTGTTGGGAGAAAGGAAAAAAAATTCAGCTTGCAGTGGAATTAATAGAAAAAGCTTGCTGGCATGATTAGCAACAATTTGAAGTATCAGCCGCTATACAGTTAATAGGTCTGTTACAGTCAGGTGACCAGCTTACATCAATACAAACAAACTTAATCAACTCCATTACCATCATCACCATCATCGTCATCATCATGCTAATAATAATCTCAATATTTTTTTTGTTGAAGCCTCTGAAATAATGTCCAAATCAGTAAATAGCACAACAACAATTTGTCTTAATCACCCAATCACTGTGCTACAATCTAGGTATACGAGTACAATTCTTGTTTTTATCATCACTGTTGTAATGTCCCCTTCATCCATCTATCAGAAAAGAAATAGTAACTACAAATATTATTATTATTAATATTGATATTATGGGGTTGGGCTGGCAGAATTGTTAGCTAGCTGGGCAAAATTCTTAGTGGCATTTTGTCCGTCTTTACATTCAGAGTTCAAATTCTGCCAAGATCGACTTTGCCTTTCATCTTTTTGGGGTCAATAAATTAAGTACCAGTGAAACACTGGGGTTGATGTAATCCACTATCCCCCTCCACTAAATTTCGGGCCTTGTGCTTATAACAGAGTGGATTATCATTATTATGGTGGTGAGCTGACAGAGTTGTTAGCACATTGGGCAGATTGCTTAGTGGCATTCCGTCTGTCTTTACATTCAGAGTGCAAATTCTGCTGAAGTCGACTTTGCCTTTCATCCTTTCAGGGTCAATGAACACTGGGGTCGATATAATCAACTAGTCCCCGCCCGTCAAATTTCAGGCCTTGTGCCTTTAGTAGAAAAGATTATTATGGCAGTGAGCTAGCAGAATCGTTAGCACACCAGGCAAAATGCTTAATGGTATTTCGTCCATCTTTACACTCTGAGTTCAAATGCTGCTGAGGTTTATTTTGCCTTTCATCCTTTTAGGGTTGATAAAATAAGTATTATTATTATTATTATTATTATGGTAGCAAGTTGACAGAATCATTAGCATGCCCAGCAAAATGCTTAGCAGCATTTTTTACAGTTTTACATTCTGATCAAATTCAGTTGTCAACTTTGCCTTTCATCATTTTGGGGTTGATAAAATAAGTACCGGATGAACACTGTGGTCAATGTAACCAACTTACCCACTCCCCTGAAATTGCTGGCCTTGTGCCAAAATTTGAAATTATTATTATTATTATTATTATTATTATTATTATTATTATTGTTATTATTATTATTATTACTATTGTTATTATAGACATCGCACAGTATACAATATTGTGAGGTTGTTGATTGAAGATACTGTGTCTACCAGGGGTTTGTACCATTTGTCAAGTCAGAACAAGGACCTCAGACAGACAGTACTTTATGCAATATGTCTGCAATTCCAAATAATGCGAACTTTTGCAATACACCTAGATTGTGGGGTATTTCTAAACTTTACAAATGTTTTTTCAGATTGGGTGGTATTGAACCCAATGCTCCGATGACATTAGGGATAACCTTTATGTTTGACTCTTGTAGCTGCCACATCTTAGCGATCTCAATTCTCATATTTATCAGCCTTTTCTCTTTCTTTCATGATGACATGTTGATCTCCTGGCACTGCCACAACAGTTATTAGACACGCTTGTTTGTCCCTCCTAAAAGTTACTATATCCAGCCTTCGGTGCTCTAATACCTTGTCTATCTGGAAGTCAAAGTCCCAGAGTATCTTTGCCTTCCCCTTTTCATCCATTACCTTTTCTGGTGTATGTTGGTACCAAGCACCCATAACTTCATGTTCATACTTATGGTATAGTAGCCAGTGGAGGTTAGGGGCTATCTTGTCATGTCTGTGCTTGTACTCTTTCTGCACAAGACTTACAAGCACTAACAATGTGAGTCATGCTTTCAACCATCTTCCCACACATTCTGCAGAGGTCTGTTGCACTTGTGTGGTATATATTCTTTTTTACTGAGTTGGTATTCAATGCCTGATCCTGGGCAGTGATGATTAGGCTTTCAGTATTCTTTTTAGGTCACTCTTGTTAAGCCACCTCCATGATGCTTCCTGGTCTTTTAATTTGTTGGTTTCACAGTGGAATTGACCATGTAATTCCATGCGGAGTAGGGTTTCTTCTCTTTTGTTGGCTGTTCTTGATTGGAATTCATGAGCACTCTCAAGTCCATTTTTGCTAAATCCTTCTGCATTAGCAGCATACTGTGACAGGTCTTGTTTACTGTTTATCAAATATTCTGCTATGTTTCTTCTTTCACTGTTGATGCACTCCTGTACGCTAATCAGCCCACATCCACATTTACCCCTCTTCATGTAAAGCCTGTGTACATTCGCCTTATGGTGGAGGGCACCATACATTATCATTGTCTTTCAGGTAGTGCAACTGAGTTGGTTAATTTCTGCTTATGTCCATTTCAGGATGGGTGGACTATAGCGGACTGCAGCAACTGCCCATATGTTGATGGCAATCACAAGGTTCCTTGAGTTGAGTTTTGATTTCAAGAGAAGTTTAAGGCACTTGAAATATGCAGTGATGACCTTGTCTTTCTTTTCTCTGTGTAAGATGTTGTCCAATTCCAAGATCCCAAGTTACTTGTACTCATCATCATCTGGGTATTCTGTCCTCTCTCTGTTTGGCAATTCTATGCCCCTACAATTGTTCTTTTTCCCTGCTTCAGAGTAAGCACCACATGCTTCAAGATACCAAATTCCATCCCTATATTCTTGTTACACAATTTGCACAGTTTCAACCAGCCTCTCCATTTCAGGCTCTGTTTTTGTGATCAGTTTTAAATCATCCATGAAGAGAAGGTGGTTGAGGCAAGCTTCATTCTTTCTCAGCTCATAGTGCGCGTTGCATAGGAACTCAAGATTCAAATGTGATGATCATTGAGTGATGTTGCCTTCAGAGAAACTCTTGGTATTGCTGAGGATGAACTAGCTAGTCTGTTTGGGAGTTTCTACCAGTTTGATATGATCTCTACCAGGCATGAGAGTGTTATAAAGTAGGGTTGTTCAAGTGGCATGCAGAGTGGTGAAACTATTGCATTCACTTGTGCAATGTTTGAACATCACCAACATATGGCATTTTCGCCAAAAGCCATAGCTGTGCATAGAATGGACCTGGTTATCAGCCAAGTCCATTGAAGATTGCACCACTACCTTCTTTAACCCTTTCGTTACTATACTTCTGACCAAAATACACCCCTCATGAGTTTCAATTAAATTCTAAAATAATCATGCATTTAGACTAGTCTCATTAAACACCTGTAACTTTTTTATTTATCAACATATTAATGTGATATTTGGAACCTAATTAAAGAAAGGGTTCTTAATCAATTCTATGGCATAATTTTTGTCTCAAAGTTCTCCACCTACTGGGGGGGGGGGTGTACTGCTAATGTCTCTCACATGTAAATATTGGTTCAGCTTCACAAATCGTACTCGTTCATAATACTGGAAATATATTCATCGCCAAAAGGTTCCTGATCACTCCAGTAATTTGTTATTCTGGGTAACTGTTTAATACCCACAATAATATTTATGGCAAAAAATGCCCGTATTTCATCTACAGTTGCAGGAAACCACAAGCTATCTTTTTTTTCCAGTTTGTTTACATTCTGCGTAACGGTTTGTTTCCGCAGTAATCATTTCAAACAAGCATGAAAAAGAAGTCTAAAGGTTTCGTTTCCTGAGAAAGACTATGGGTAGACCCTGTTTCCTCAGAAAAATTGTTAATAAAAACGTTTTTTTTAAAGTTTTTACTCCACTCTGGTGTAAAATCATCCTCGCTGTCGCCGTCACTGATTTCAGTTTCGGATACAGAAATATCCGATTTATTATCGTTCACCACGTGCTTTTGTAGCTCATTCATTCTTTTCTTCGATATCTCCATATCTTCTGTTGAAAAACCTTCAAATTCGGAATCACTGCTTGATAGCATGAAACTCCTCTCCATCTTCAAAGTTGAAAAAAATTAACGCCGCAAAAAATGTGGAAAAAAATCTTCCAAAATTCACTGAGTTCAAATATCACGCCAAACAATGTCGGAAACAATAACTTAACTGTTTGCAAAGTGAAATCAGGTGTTTTAGCGAATGTACTAACGAGATTTGGGTTCAAATATACATTTAAATAACAATGGGTACGATCGGCCGGCTACGGCCGGGTTAGTCTTATGAACCAAAAATTTTTTCGGCCGGCTACGGCCGGGTTAGTAACGAAAGGGTTAATAGGGCTGGGCAGGCAGTTTTCTTCTCTCTGGTGATTATGGCAAAAGAGGTTGTGTGATGAAAGAGGCTGAAAGGATTAAGGTCAGACAACTTCCTCTTTGACTTTTTCATCAACTTTTTCAAGTTCTACTTGGGAAGAAAAGTAAGGAATGAGAGGGAAGTGCTCTTCTTCAGTGAATTTCTATAAAGAAGGGTGACTGTGATGAAACTGCCTAAGCATATACTTGTAGCATGGAGAACAATAGGTGAGAGAGGGATGTGCCAGTAGACTTGAGGACAACAGGTGTGTGAGGGTATGTGCACTTGCCAGACAGTCTGATTTTGGATCTGTGGAGTATCTTGACTGGTCCTATTTGGAGGCTCTTCTGTATTGGGAGGACTGCATCATTCACACTATTAGTTTCTCGCCAGTCATATTTGTTCTTTTTCATGATTTTATATAAATCCCTTCACAAAAAGTAAACTGTTCTTATAATGTTCTCCTCACATGATGCTTTCAAGAATTCACCATCATTATTATTATTAGGCAGCTAAATAAAAACAGTAAATCATCAAACATTGTAGTATAAAGTTGAAATGATTTATGTTCTGAGTTCAAATCTTGCCAGGGTCAACTTTACCTTCCATCTTCCTGGTTTGACAGAAGAAAGTACCAGACATGTACTGAGGTCAATATAATTAACTAATCTAAGCTCCAAATTTGTTGCATAAGGGCTGAGAAGTTGTCTCTAAGAGATCAGCAGATGTGGCTGATATCTACATTGCTTTGGTAGTGCACAATGACTTGACCATTGTATCTTGTCAATGGAAACATCTGACTAAATTAAAGTATGTGCTCTTTCACTTCTTGTAGAAGGGACACATTCTACTGGTCATGAGGTCCAATTGGTGTCAATGCACACAGAGGATATCATGAATGACAATGATGGGTTTACACATACTGAGGTTGATGCATCAACTAAGATTCTTCAAGACAACAACAGTGAACAGGCACGGTTGCCATTTATGAAACACATTATCCAAAGCTTGTCTCATTGACTGATTTAAAGTCCTGCAACAGTGGGATGGGATTGTCTGTTTGAGATTAACTCTACAAGTACAGCAGTGATAGATTCACTGGCAACCAAACCTGACCCCAGCCCTAAATTTTGAACTCAAGCAGAAAGTGAGACAAAAAGGAACCCATCTCCTATTTGAAACGTAAGAAGTTCTCAGTGTTTCAAACAGAAACAAGGAAGTGATGAACAATTTAAGTGAACCTTTGAACTGAACCTGGAACCTTACAATTGTGAGGTAAACTTCTTAAGCACAAATATATACAAACACATACACATGCATACACAGACAGATAGATATACAGAAAATACAAAGAAATTTGTGAATTATTAGGTGAAACGATGACAATCGATTAAGTATAATAGAATGTTAAGTCTATTGAAACTGCAACAATGTCTTCATCAGCTGCTGTCAGAATATTCTGAAAACTCAATATTTTCACACATCAACCATTCCAGATTTAATTTTCACATCAATTTCTGAAATCTATGTTTCTGAATCTCCATGAAATTAGTGAATTAATAATATATTAAGAATAGAAATTGTGGAGATGGGTACATCATGGTGAGTGTGATAGCTTTATTGCATCTCAGTTTCATACCTATATGTTCTGAATTCAAATTCAATCTTTGATCTCTAGATTTTATTTCACAAGCCCTTTCCAATATATACATAACTGCTACATTAGCAAATGAAGACAAAACAGAGAATAAAGACTTTTTAGTTCTGTTGGAACAGAGGTAATCTGGTGCTGATCAACTAATGAAGAACATGTAAGCCATGTTTGGGGGTGCAGCTAGCAAGATGAAAATTAGGAGGTAGGGGTTCATTGAAAGGTACCTTAGTTCTGAGCCCCTTCTTTAGTCTTGCTGAGAACAAGATAACCTTTCTAGTGCTAGTGTCACTATAAGATGCCTACAATAAACACTATAGAAGCATCAAGCCATTGCAATCATGCCAAAATAGAATGTATGAGTGACATCTGTAACCAATTTGTCTGGAGAGTAGACAGGGCAGTGACTCTGAATAAAAACATGATGGCCCATCCAACTCATGTTAGTACAGAAATGCAGATGGTAAGTGATGATGATGATGATGATGATGGTGGTGGTGGTGGTGGATGTGGTGGTGGTGATGATGGTGATGATGATGATGATGAGGAGGAGGAGGAGGGGGGGAAGATCAATGATAGAGGGCACTGATAAAGTGGTGCCATAGGCAGGGATTTTACTACATCTAGCCTCTAGATTCTGTTATGTGCCCTTTTTATGTTCTGAGTCTAAGTTTAAAAATAACCATCATTATTTAAATTTATTATCATATTGATTTATGCATATTACATGTATAACACCAACACCATCACCACCACCACCACCATCATTACACAACTGTTCATATGACATCTTTTCTGTCAGTCTGCTCGTGATTCCATTGTATCCTTTGTGTACCCACAATATACACTGAATTCATACTCATTACTTCTTACCTTATTAAATATGGCCACTTCCTAGAGATCTGGGTGGAGTGGGGATTGTGTTAAATAAAACTATTTGCTTGGTTTACTTTAAGACATCTTAATTCTAGACTTTGTTTCTAGATTTAGAATTTCTCCTCACATTTTTCAACAGATTCAGTTAAGGGTACCAGATCATCAAAAGTTTCCATGGAAAGCCTCCCTTAAACGCCTCTGTTTTTACCTGAAGAGCTATAATAAGCAAGAAGGGGGCTCAGAACAAAGGCACCTTTCAATGAACCTCTACCTGCAAACTTTCATCTTGCTAGCTGCATCCCTGAACATGGTTTACATGTTCCTCATAAGTCATGTGCTATTTTCTTAACCATCTTTAAACTACAGAGCATGACACTCTGTCAAAGATATTCTTTAGGTTAACAAATGCTAAGTAGTACGACTGTACTTAACTAAGAACTTTCTGGTAGCTGTCTCATTAAGAAGAGGGTGTTAGTGTTGCCAAGCACAAACTTAAACTTCATCTCCTCTAAGCTAATTTTCTTTCTAATTTAGTGTACTGTAGTTTGTTCTGTTACTTTCATAATTTGGTCCGTCAACTTGATGTCTATGTAATAGTTTCTTTATAGAGAATCTCCACTTACCTTTTAACACTTTATATACCAGTCATTACAAACAACCCCTTCCTGTATTATCTGATTGCCTATGTGAAAGATTAGTATGTGACCTACTTCATTAGATTTTTTCATCATCTTGGTGACTATACCTACTGGTCAGGCTCCATTCTCTGCTTTTAAATTCTCAATGATCATTTCAACAGAATGACCTCAGATGGATCTCTTTACAGATAGTTCATTCTCTCCAATACATCTTCCTTCTTTTAGTGACCACTTGTAGTACCATTTCCATGTGTTTCTGTTTAATGTCACTGAGGGCTACATGCACACAGTTTTCACCAATAACATCCTGATTCAAACGGACACACAACTTTACCATCTCAGACAAGTAAATTTCTGATCCCTTTACTGCAAAACATTGGTAAATATTTTACTTTCTGCTTTTTCCCTTTCTAAATATAACTGTTGTAAAGCTTCTATCCTAATTACCTGATATCATGTTTTGCTTCTCTACATTCTTCCAATCATTCTAAGCCTATTTCCAAGTTTTTATGGCTCTCTCTACAGTGATATATATAAATTACATAAATGTGTGCTTGTATATATATGTGTTGGTTGTGTGAAGATGTACATACATATATATATATATATATATATGCATACATACATACATATATATATGTGGTGAATTTCTCACACACTCACATACATACATACACACACACACACACACATTCTAAATATATAGTCATGCATATGTACAAACATATTTCCATATTGCCACATACATACAAAGATACAGGTTTAATTATGTAATGTGATTCCTACTTGGTGGCTATAGAAATAAGATCTAGATGAAAGACATACAGCAAACAAACAACCCACTGACTATCCATCCAACTGACTAATCAACCATCAACCATCCGACCAACCAATAATCACTGCAACAAACTGAAGGGCCATTATCTCATGGATACAGACAAAACAAATGTAGAAGAGTTTTTCAGAATACATTTCTGCCACCTACTCACAGAAATATTTTTAAAATTTCTTTATTATTTTCCTGATTTTTCAATCCTCCAAACTACATCACTGAATAAAGATGGCAAATAGGAAAGAGTCATACATAATAGTGGAATTATTTCCAAATATAGGGATTGTTGTAAGCCAAATCATTTAAGCAATAAGAAATAATAGACAAGACAATAATTCTAAATTCACGGTGAATTACTGAAATAGACTTCTACACTATATCTACTTCCATATTTTCTGCTCTATTTATTGACATTTAGAGTATATGGACATTTAAAATATATATAATATATATGATATTGTATTGTATTTTGTTCTAATATGATTTGATTTCATTTGAAATAAATGAAACAAAAAACAGAAGGAAATAATAATGCTGAAGTTTAATATTATTATCATCATCATTATCATTATTATTATTATTATTATTTTTATTATTATTATTTTTATTATTATTTTTAATGTAAATATATTATTATTATTATTATTGTAGATGGTATTGTAATGCTCAACACATACTTAATCTCTTACCCTCCTCTTTCAATATACAATATTGTGATACTGACGTGTGTGTGAGTTTGTATGCATTTGTACGTGTACACACACACAAACACACAAACACACACACACACAAACATATACAAATATATGAATTCATACATCCATTTATGTAATACACACATAATAGCTATTCACTTGCACACATTCTATTACAGAACCATATTTCCATAGATACACACATATACATGTGGGTATGTTTAAAAGACATCAAATACACAATCTCCATTATGTATTTCCTATTTTATTTATATACACTGTCATGAAACCTATTACACACATATATATGACATTAGTTGTATATAATTATGTTTCGAATTACCTTATTATCATGTTCA
Source organism: Octopus bimaculoides (assembly GCF_046866305.1). NCBI lineage: Eukaryota > Metazoa > Mollusca > Cephalopoda > Octopoda > Octopodidae > Octopus > Octopus bimaculoides. Next base: position 100,359,895 of record NC_142931.1, on the reverse strand, counting down.
CCGATCTCTGTGTCTGTACCTATATTCTGTAACTAATTATGTTTCATACACACACACACACACACACACATGTATATATGTATATATAGAGAGGGAGAGAGATAGTGATACAGTTAAACACGATTAGGCCTGATATATATAAATATACATATATATACAAAATATAGTTACATAGATAGGGGCATATATATATATTATATAAAACCTAAATATATTCAGAAGATAAACACATGTTCTGGCATATAAATATTTATATATATATTAACAAATAAATTTACTTTTACATGAAGTATAAAAAATACAGGGTTTTAACCTTTAAATCTTTCACACCATGATGTGAATTGCTACCTGCCAATCTCCCCTCCAGATGAAGGAAGCTGAGATTATAGTAATGTCTCTATGTATCCATCTCTCCATGACTTTTTACACATCTCCTCTGCTAATTATGAACATTACAATTATTACATACCTCCAAGCTCCCAGAAACAGCTGTTGAGTTAAAAAGCTATGCACTCCCTGCTTAGTTTTCTGTATTTTTTATACTCTATATAAAAATACGTTTAATTTTTCAATATACATAAATATCTTCTGAATGTATTGAGTTTTTGTATCTATATATATACAAAAAAAACATGAAATAAATGTTTTCTTCTGGAATCATGTCAGATCATAAGGTCTGGTTTCCTGGTTTCAGTGGCATATATATTTCCCACCTAGATGGGATGCTGATCCATTGCCAGATTACTCATTTTTCCCAGCTGAGTGGACTGGAGTAATGTGAAATGAAGTGTCTTGCTCAAGAACACAATGCATCACCCTGTCCAGGAAACAAAAACCTCAATCTTACAATCATGAGTCCAATACCTTAACCACTATGCCACATATCTCTATTATCTATATACATATCCCAATATATATCTATATGTGTATATGTATTTGTATATATCAAGCCTAATTATGTTTATCTACATCACAATTTCCATATAAAGCTCACCTGGATTTCTCTTACAATAAAGACTTCACAATTTAAGTTCAAATCATTTGAGCACTACTATGTGTTTTCTATATTGAGCATCTCCAGATCTCACCTACTGACAATATATATATATATATATATATATATATATATATATATATATATATATATATGTGTGTGTGTGTGTGTGTGTGTGTGTGTGTGTACGAACAGCCATGCTACATGGCAGTGAAACATGGGCTGTGACTGCTGAGGACATGCGTAAGCTCGCAAGGAATGAAGCCAGTATGCTCCGCTGGATGTGTAATGTAAATGTGCATACCCATCAGAGTGTAAGTATCTTGAGAGAAAAGCTGAACATAAGAAGCGTCAGTAGTGGTGTGCAAGAGAGACGATTGCGCTGGTTTGGACATGTGGTGAGAATGAATGAGGATAGTTGCGTGAAAAAGTGCCACTTCCTAACAGTTGAGGGAACCCATGGAAGAGGTAGGCCCAGGAAGACCTGGGCTGAGGTGGTGAGGCAAGACCTTCGAACATTGGGCCTCACCGAGGCGATGACTACTGACCGAGACCTTTGGAAATGTGCTGTGCGTGAGAAGACCCAGCAAGCCAAGTGAGATCGTTGCCAGTGCCCCTGGACTGGCTCTTGTGCGGGTGGCACATAAGATGTACCATCCTGAGCATGACCATTGCCAGTACCGCCTGACTGGCCTTGTAGGGTTTTCGAACGAGATCGTTGCTAGTGCCCCTGGACTGGCTCTTGTGCGGATGGCACATAAAAGACACCATTTCGAGCGTGGCCGTTTTCGTGCGGGTGACACGTAAAAGCACCCACTACACTCTCTGAGTGGTTGGCGTTAGGAAGGGCATCCAGCTGTAGAAACTCTGCCAAATTAGATTGGAGCCTGGTGTAGCCATCCGGTTGCACCAGTCCTCAGTCAAATCGTCCAACCCATGCTAGCATGGAAAGCGGATGTTAAACGATGATGATGATGATATATATATATGGTGGACAACAGTAAGAGTAGTTGATAAGATAAAGGCAAGAGTAAGAGTTGGGTAGTAATAGCAGTGACCCAAGAGAGAGAGGGGAGAGAGAGAAAGAAAGTGATGGCTGAAAGTATAGAAGACCAAAGCTAAATAGTATTGGTTAGGTTACAAAAGATTTCTACATGAGTCAGCATCTTACCCTGGCTAAAGTACTTCCTGACCATAAAGAAGAATCCTTATGTTTTTGTGATGTGGTTTTGATAATGCTTTACATATGGATTTAGCAAGTGAGTTTGCTGTTGTCAATCATTCTCCCTCACATACTCTACCCCAAAAATCCCTGCCTTTTCCAGCATACACTTTCTCCTTTCACCTGAAACTCCTGATGTTGTCACTGTCTCTTCTCTTCCCTTCCTTGGCCATCCAAGCAAACGTACATGTTCTAAGTTATTGGTACTCTCTAATACATACACTCTCTCCACCTCTAATCCACTAGCTTAGTCATTGTAGGGGGTCAGTAGTAGTAGAGTCATTGTATGAGTTCTCAGTTGGACTCAGTGTCAATGTCAGTTACGTGATAAATACAAGTTTGAGTTACCATCAAGGTAGACATCTCAAAGTCATTGTCTTGTAGAGCTACCAGCAATAGCACGATAGACAAGTCAAAGATAAGAAGCAGAATACTGTCACAACATAATAGTGGTGACAAGAATATTACAGTGCTGACAATAACATACAAGTGGATGAGAATCCACATTATAACAGTGGCGATGAGGATATAAACAATTCACATGGACAACATTAAAAAAAAAACTTTGTTTTTTCATGAGAAAATAAACAATTCACGTGGACAACATTCAAAACTTTTTTCGTGTGGAGAAATTAAAAACTTGACAGAGGAGTAACAAACATTTTTGCTGTATATACTTTGCGAAAAATCTGTAAAATTATGGAAAACTTGTTAGAGGGTTTAGCTGAGTTGACAAAACAACAACAACTTCAAGAACAACAACAAATGTTACAGTAACAAATACTACAACTATTGAAGTTGGTAACAAAATTGGAAAATACGTTTTTGCCAGGCCATGTAGCAAATTCAATAAATGAATTTAAATATGACCCAGAAGAAAAAGTCACCTTTGAGGCATATTACCAAGGATTTGAACAAATTTTTGGAAAAGAATGCCGAGACTGGATAGACAAAATGAAACCTTTTCTAATTCTGAGGAAACTGGTGAGGATAGAGCATGAGATATACTGTAATTTTATATTACCTAAAAAAATTTCTAACATAAATTTCACAGACACAATTGACATTTTATGTAAGATGTTCAGTGAAAATAACGTTGTTGTTCAACACACGTTGGAAGTGTTTGAGCATGGAGAAAAGTGAGACAAAGACTTCATCACATATACCGGTAGAGTGAACAGAGAGTGTAAGGGATTTAAACTAGATAAACTAACTCCAGACTTGTTCAAGTGCCTAATTTTTGTTCAGGGACTTGCTGCTAAAAAGAAAGCAGAAGTCAGAATGAAAATTCTTACAAGCTGGAATGAACCAGGGGCACGACACAGAAGAAATCCAATGCAGAGATCATTTACAGATAAAACCAGTGCGGAAGAGTTGGAAGACAGATAAAGTGTTTCACAAAAGAACACAATATACAACAGGAGATAAACCAATATATGGCATGCGGTGGTAGGCACCTAAGGAAAGAGGGTCCATTCAAAAAAGCAAAGTGTTGTTAGTCTGGGAACACAGGATACATTAAATCACACTGCAGAACTATGATGATGAAAAATTGGACCAAACGAGAAAAAAATAGCTTGTCATCAGAGGAAAAGTTTGTACAACAGAAAATTCATCAAGTTGAGAATCGAAACCACTTGTGTCAAAATGTAATTAGACATGGGTAGTGACATCACTATCATAAATGAAGAAACATGGCGACAAATCGGTAAGCTGAAATTATTTAAATCAAATAAAGTAGTATATGAAATCACTGGAAAGAAATGATATTTCATTGGTAAATGTATTTGCAATGTAACTTTTCAAGGTGAAATGAAAATGAAAAAATCACTAAACTTATTTAGTACTGAATACATGGAGTTATTTGAAATGTAGGATATTCCCAATAGTGTTCTCTGTGAAAATGTAGTTGACATGTTTAAAAATTTGAATGAAGTTGAACAACCGAGACAAAGAAATTAAAAAAATTGTTTCCAAATGTTTTTTTGGGAAGGATTAGGCTGTTGCATTAAAACAAAACCAAGGATCGTGGTAAAAGAAAAGGCAACACCTGTTTTTAGGCCCAAACGAAATGTGCCATTTGTGACATTGGACCAGGTCAATAAAGGGCTAGAATGACTAGAAAGTCTAGCTATAATTGAAAAAGTCAATCATTCAGACTGGGCAGCTCCAACAGTTTATGTAAAGAAAAAAATAATAAACTAAGAGTGTGTGCAGACTTTTCAACTGGATTAAATGATTGTTTAGTTGAACACAATTATCCATTACTAAGCCCAGAAGAAGTGTTCTCAAAACTAAATGGAGGAAAAATTTTCTCAAAGTTAGACCCCTCTGAGGCCTATCTACAGACACAGAGGAAGATTGTACATACCTTTTAACAATCAACACATACCGTGGATTGCATAAATTCATGGACGCACTGTTAAATGATTGCAAATCAATGGAGCAGCACTTCAGACATATTAAGAAAGTATTCGGAAAAGTAAATGAATATGGGTTTAGACTAATAGAGGAAAAGTGTGAAAATTTGATGAAAAAAAATCAAATATTTAGGTCAAGTAATTGACGAAAGGGGACAAAAGCCAGACCCATCAAGGGTGATGGCAATACAGAATATGCTTCCTCCAACGAACGGATTCAGCCCGAAATGTTTTTAATTTACTCATGGAGTCAGCCTGATTTCAAAATGGTATATGTTGGGCTGTGGGCTCTAGGAGTAAAGTTGAAAAAGTGTGACACAGTGACATTCACATTTATTATATTATACTATATTATATTATTATGTTAAGGTGGTGAGCTGGCAGAATCGTTAGCACACCAGGCAAAATGCTTAGCGGTATTTCATCTACTGTTAGGTTTTGAGTTCGAATACAGCCAAGGTCGACTTTGCCTTTCATCCTTTCGGGGGTCTATAAAATTAGTACTAGTTACGTACTAGGGTTGATGTAATCGACTTAGTCCCTACCCCCAAAATTGTGTTTCCAGTAGAAAGGATTTATTAAAGTTGAAAATGTGTGACACACTGACATTCGCATTTATTATATTAGATATGCTTAATTTTGGGGAAACTTTATTTCAATTAAAGTGTATTTTATGTGTATGTGTGTGTGTGTGTGTGTATTAAAGAATGCAAAAAGTAAAACAAATATGATAGTATTCAGTATGTTGGCAACAGGAATTTCTAGCAAAGAGACGTGGTTAAACAAAGTTGTACATTAGCTCCCTTTTTCTCTCACACACCCACGCTTTCTCTCCCTTTTATTTTTACTCCCACTGCCACCGTCAACACTACTACTTTTAATAAAACATCAACTCTCCCTAAATTTCTTTGTCTCTCTTTCTCTCCTCCTCTTTTTCTTTCTTTCTCTCTCTGACTTTGCCACCACCCTCACAGTTACTATGCCTACTATTACTCTCACTCCATCATGAGGAATAGTAGGAGTGTCATTGGATAATAGGAGGGGGGTCTAAGTGTGCCACACTGACACACATAAATTAGTTTTCGCATTTATTATGTGTGTGTGTGTGTGTGTGTGTGTGTGTGTGTGGTAAATGAAAGACGGAAGATGGAATATACAAGAATTTATTAATCACAGAAATTGTTTCGACACATCTAGCATCAATCCTTCATGGGTGGGACACTCAACAACTGGTTCAGGAGCATCAGGTAGTGCAAATGTATCTTGCCAGGGGATAAATAGATACAACTCATTAAAATAACAGATTTATCATTAGTGTTGCATAATTAGAAAGAGTTAGTTTAGACAAGATGTAGTTTGGGTTTATGCCATGGAATATAGCACCACTGTTGCTATATTTCTCATAAGATAGCTGCAGGAGAAGTATCTAGCCAAAGATAAACCTCCGTATCTGGCTTTCGTTGACATGGAGAAAGCCTTTGACAGGGTCTCCTGCTCCCTTATCTGGTGATCAATGTGGAAACTGGGAATAGATGAATGGTTAGTGAGAGATGTACAAGCCATGTACAGGGATGCTGTCAGTAAGGTGAAGGTTGGTAACAAGTATAGTGAAGAATTCCAGGTAGGGGTAGGGGTCTACCAAGGATCAGTCCTCATCCCCGTCTTATTCATCATCTTCCTCCAGGTAATAGCAGAGGAATTCAAGACAAGATGCCCCTGGGAGCTTCTCTATGCCTATGACATTGTTCTAACAGAGGAGTCACTATCAGAACTAGAGGAGAAGTTTCAGGTGTGGAAGCAAGGACTAGAATCGAAGGGCCTTAGAGTCAATCTAGTAAAAACCAAAGTCTTAATAGATAGGAAGGCAGACAAATCACAAATCCATTCAGGTAGATGGCCCTGCTCGATCTGTAGAAAAGGTGTAGGTAGAAACTCTATAAGATGTACCCAGTGTAAGCTATGGACACATAAGAGGTGCAGCAATTTCAAAGGAAGGCTAACTAAGAAGATAGTTTTTGTGTGTGGCAAATGCTCAGGGGTAATAAACACTGGAAATGTGCAGAAAACAGCTTCCATCACATGCCAGGGGGGAAAATTAGAAGTAGTTAATAGCTTCAGTTACCTAGGTGACCAAGTCGGTAGCTGGGGTGGATGCTCTGAGAGTGTAGCTGCTAGAATAAGAATAGCCTGAGCGACAAAGGGCCTCTCGCTCACAGTAAAAGGTAGACTGTATGATGCATGTGTGCAAACAGCCATGCAACATAGCAGTGAAACATGGGCTGTGACTGCTGAGGACATGCGTAAGCTCACAAGGAATGAAGTCAGTATGCTCCACTGGATGTGTAATGTCAGTGTGCATACACGACAGAGTGTATGTGCCCTGAGAGAAAAGTTGGATTTAAGAAACATCAGATGTGGTGTGCAAGAGAGACACGACTGCGCTGGTATGGTGATGTGTTGTGTATGGATGAGGACAGCTGTGTGAAAAATGTCACACCCTAGCAGTTGAGAGAAGCTGTGGAAGAGGTAGAACAGGAAGACCTTGGATGAGGTGGTGACGCATGACTTTCGAACATTGGGCCTCACAGAAGTGATGACAAGTGACTGAGACCTTTGGAGATATGCAGTGCTTGAGAAGACCTGGCAAGCCAAGTGAGATCATAACCGTGGTCTATACCAGTGCAGCACAACTGGCCCATCTAAGAGTACCCTTCAATCATTGGGTAATAAACTGTTCTAGTGAAGACCTGTTGAGTCAAGTGAAGTCATTGTCCTGACTGATGACAGTACCAACTGATTGGCACCCATGCTGGTGGCATGTAAAAAGCACCATTTGAGCATGGTCAAAGCCAGTACCGCTTGACTGGTCCTGTGCCGGTGGCACATAAAAAGCACCATTTGAGCATGATCATTGTCAGTGCCACTTGACAGGCTCCTGTACCAGTGACACATAAAAAGCACCATTCAAGCATGGTCGATACCAGTACTGCCATACTGGCCTTCATGCAGATAGCATGTAAAAAGCACCCACTACACTCTCAGAGTGGTTGGCATCAGGAAGGGCATCCAGCTGTAGAAACTTTGCAAGATTAAATTGGAGCCTGGTGAAGCTTTCTGGCTTGCCAGCCCTCAGTCAAACCATTCAACCCATGCCAGCATGGAAAGCAGACGTTAAATGACGACGATGATGATGATGATATACATATATATATATATATATACATATATATACATACATATATATATATATATAAGAGAGTATTGTAGTTCATTTGAAGCATTGTGTATTGTTTGTAAAGAATAAAAAGTTTAGAAAGATATAACAATGCACTATAGAACAAAAAATGGACTATATACCTGTTGTAATTTGGTTATCTATAGTCCGATGATATTTCGGAATTACAATTCCTTCTTCAGATCTTATTTGCTGGAGTCTCTGCTATAAACTGTTTACCAACGGTTTTTCTTTTTTCGGAAGCGTCTCAGTAGTGGTCTCACAAAGCTTCTTCCGGAATTGCTCAGGAGAAGTGCGTGAGGTCGGCTGTTTCAATCTCGTGTGTGTTGTGTTGGTACATCTGTGGCGCTGCTTCTTAGTTATGTGTTATACGTGCAGCTTCTCTTTTTCTTTTTTTCCCTTCTTTTTTTGTTGCAAACAATACATGAGGATGTTATTAAGAATGAACCTACACACATCCAGATATAGCTAAATAATATATTGATTACCAACCTCTAGGCTGTTGTTAATTTGGGGTCCTAGTCTGTGTATGAGTAAAGCTTCCTTGATTCTTAAATCACCCAAATTTCTTTCATTGGCCTCAATTGTGACTGTTATGCTTTTGTCAGTTTCTTAATAACATCCTCATATATTGTTTACAACAAAAAAAAGGGAAAAAAAGAAAAAGAGAAGCTGCACGTATAACACATAACTTAGAAGCAGCGCCACAGATGTACCAACACAACACACACGAGATTGAAACAGCCGACCTCACGCACTTCTCATGAGGAATTCCAGAAGAAGCTTCGTGAGACCACTACTGAGACGCTTCCAAAAAAAGAAAAACCGTTGGAAAACAGTTTATAGCAGAGACTCCAGCAAATAAGATCTGAAGAAGGAATTCTAATTCCGAAATATCATCGGACTATAGATAATCAAGTTACAACAGGTATATAGTCCATTTTTTGTTCTATAGTGCATTGTTATACCTTTCTAAACTTTTTATTCTTTACATATATATATATATATACATACATACATACATACATACATGTATATTTTATGTATATATACATTATTTATTTAAAGGTCACAATACATGTATGAAAGCACTACTAATAGTTTCAAATGTTGATAAAACTCCAACATATTTTTCAGGCACAAACCACATATGATAATGAACTAAGAAAAACAGACAAAAACTGAGAAGGCATCATATAGAAAAGTCAGAAAATAAACAGAAATATAAAAACTAAAATGTAAAAAATACAAAGTAAAAACGAAAAAGAGTTATCCTCCTTCGACTTTAAATGATAAGGCAGGAAAACATCAAGTCAGTCAGGAATAGGCGGAATTTTCCAATTATTCAAAATATATTTATACATATGCGTGCAACTGTTGAAAATTTCTGACTTGGAGTTCAATAGATAGTTAGGGTTCTTATTCTATCCATTAACATGAGGTATGGATTTCTCAATTGCTTTCTATTTCGTTATCTTTCAAAGTCCATACATAGCTAGCCAACCTAGTAGCTTTACAGTTCTATATTTAAGAGATGAGGAATTATGTACATTATTTACATTTGACAGATATTTGTCCTCATCTTGTTTGTTGTTAACACATTTCGGCTGACATACCCTCCAGCTTTCATCAGGTGTCTTGGGGAAATTTCAAACCTGGGTTCTCATTCCTAAGGTATTTTTCGATGTTGTTGTTGTTGTTATTATTATTATTATTATTATTATGCAGTCACTGCCTGGAATCGAACTCAGAATCTTGGGGTTAGTAGCCTGTGCTCTTAACTACTGCACCATATGCTCTGATGAAAGCTGGAGGGTATATCATCTGAAACAAGCTGAGGACAAATACCTGTCAAATGTAAATAATGTAAATAATGTTAGTAGCTTTACTTTTGTCCCTATCTTGGAAAGAGGCGATGTGATTGGCATAGCAATATTTAAATTTACCTGCACATAATCCAGTATGAATCTTCTTACCAGCTGTATTATTATTTAGGATTGCAGTAACTTCTGCCTCATATATGATAGATTTAATCATACATCGGTTTTTACTTTTTACTTTCTATTTTTTACATTTAGTTTTTATATTTTTGTTATCTGTTATTTACTTTGTACGTTTTCTATATGCTGCCTTCTCAGTTTTTTCATGTTACTTCTATTATTCAATTTTTTTTAGCTCATTATGATACGCGGTTTGCTCCTGAAGAACATGCTTGAGTTTTCTCAATATATGAAACTGTTAGCAGTGCTTTAATAAATGTATTATGACCTTTAAATAAATAATATTTATCTCTCACCAGATGGAATACATTTTTTGTTGAATTTTCTATCACGAGACAGTACATTATTTATTTATATATATATATATATATATATATATATATATAGAGAGAGAGAGAGAGAGAGAGAGAGAGAGAGAGGAGGGAGAGAGAGAGGAGGGAGAGAGAGAGGAGGGAGGGAGAGAGACAGACAGACAGACAGACAGACAGATGGATATTTAAATATATACCAGGTTGAGTCAAAAGTTCGGATTTTCACTGATAGCTTTTGGCAACTTGTATCTCCTTGTTATATCATTAATTTGATACATCTTGTTCAATTATTGTTGATAATGAGTGGTGAAAAAATTGCAATTCGAATCATTTCATACTACCTGTGGAAAAGATGACTGGATGCAAGGGCATCAGCAAAAGAAATTAATAACGTTGAAGCCCCAGGAACTGTCAACAAATGCATGACACAAAACTGGTTCAGATGTTTCAAGGAAAGTGATACCAGTCTCGAAGATAAACCAAGGTCAAGGAGATCTTCTGCTGTGAAAGATAAGGCCTTGCTTGAAAGAAGTGAACAAAAGCCAAGCACAAGCACTTTTGACCAAGTAGGAACTTGAGGGGTTGGAAGTTTTGCCTCACCATACCTACAGTTCAGACCTAGCACCATCAGATTACCACTTTCTCTGAGGCATGGCTCATATCCTCCTTGGATAGAGGTTCAACAATTTGGATGAGGTCGAGAACAGGTGCAGGGAGTTTTTTTGTCTCTAATCCAGTCAAACAGTTTAAATAGCGAATTGAGCTTTTGGCACAATGATTACAACACATAATTGAATATGATGGGATATATTTTGATGAATAAATGCTTCCTTTATGTAATTTGCTTGAACTATTAATAAAAGCTTGAAATACAATAGAAACTTTTGACTCAACCTACTATATATATATATATATATATATATATATATATATATATATATATAATATATAGTTTTAGGGAAAATAACCAATTATCAAGAACTCATCGATGAAAATCCACTATCACATATAGAAAAATTATAAGGCTCAATTTAATTTTAATTTTTTATAAATTGATTTTAATTGAGTTTTTTGCCTGTAATTTTGGATTTTGTCCCTAATATTATTATATATATATATATATATATATATATAAAGACCTTCTGCTTGCAAAGACCTGTTCAGGCAAGTGAAATCGAAATCAAATTCAATGACTGGCATCATGCTAGTGGAGCGCTAAGAGCACCATCCAAATGTGATCATTACCAGCATTGCCTTACTGGCACGTGAAAAAATATTCGAGTGAGGTCATTGCCAGTGCCGCTGGACTGGCTCCTGTACAGGTGGCATGTAAAAAACTCCATTTGAGCATGACCGTTGCCAGTGATGCCTGACTGGCCCCTGTGCTGGTGGCACATAAAAGCACCCACTACACTCTCAGAGCGGTTGGCGTTAGGAAAGGCATCTAGCTGTAGAAACTCTGCCAGATCAGATTGGAGCCTGGTGCAGCCATCTGGTTCGCCAGTCCTCAGTCAAATCGTCCAACCCATGCCACCATGGAAAGCAGACGTTAAACGATGATAATGATGATATATATATAAATATATATATATATATATATATATATATATATCCAAAACTAGATACGGCCTGTCTTTCCACCAATACCTGTTGAAGAATTGGAAACGTTACTTGGATGATTGCCTCATCCTATGGTCCCACACACTCGACCAACTCTTTGACTTCAAAACTCTAATTAACAGTGTCAACAACCATATCCAATTTACAATGGAATACAGTCAAGACCAACTTCCTTTTCTTGACATTCTCATTATAAAAATGGGTACCAGCATTCAGACTGATATTCATTACAAACCGACTGATTCCAAGCAATACCTTCTGTTCACCTCCAATCACCCAAAACATACAAAGACAAACATTCCCTTCAACCTTGCGAGAAGAATTTGCACAATTGTTTCTAATTATAGAACTCGAAATAAAAGACTCGAAGAACTAAAGGCAATTCTCCTCGAAAGACATTACCCAGCATCATTAGTTGACAATGGAATAGAACGGGCCAAGGCAATTGCTACCCATGACCTGCGAAAACCGAAACACATACACGGCACGTTAAATAGTCTCCCATATCTCTCACACACAATCCTAGAAATGCAGAAGCTTACACAATAATATACAAAAACATCCCACTACTGAATCAAGACCCACGTCTAAAAAGAGTACTTCGCAACCCATAAAATAATAAAAAGTAAAAGACAACCCAAATCCCTAAAAAACCTACTCACGAATGCAAAAATTGCCCAACACAAGCCCACCACCTACTGTCAAAAAATGTGGTCGTTCCAACTGCAGGACCTGCATCCACCTCATGGAAGGAACAACATACAGATTCCAGTCGGGACACACTTTTGTCATAAAAAATAACTTCACCTGCGCATCAAAAAATTTACTTTATGCCATAAGGTGTGAAGGGTGCCACAAAGAATACATAGGGCAAACGAGCCTAACTCTCAGAGAAAGGATGACAGTCCACCGCCAACAATTGAGGGATCCCACCACAGAACAGATACCACTCAGTGGGCATTTAGATCTGTGTGCACAAAACAAGTCTCCCAAATTCCTAGTTTTCCCATTATACCAATGCTCAGACAACACCACTGACCAAACACGAATAAATAAAGAAAATAATCTTATTAAAAAATACAGACCACAGCTCAACATACTCTAACATAAGCCTCCTCCCCAGGTGCACGCCAAAACAAAGACACACAGATACGCAAAATCACACACATCAATACAATGCAAACCTCCGACACGAACACACTTACACACTTATATACACACACACACATCACAGTATCTCCACACCAGAGCACAAACCCACATACATTCAAGAAAGAACACATGCGCATATATATACTTACATACAATTGTAGCAACCACAACCAACACCCATACACACATATGTAAACAGGTACATGCACACACCTACACACCACTCCGGCAACCACAAATCATATTCACACACGCATATTTGCATACATATGTACAAACACATACAAACACCATACGCCTGTTCCCCAGTAAAAATGTCACATACACACTCAAAAGAAAAACACACACAATACAATCCCAACAATCACAACAAACACCCACAAGCACACATGCACAGAAGCATGCACACACAATGACACACCTCCCGACAAATACAAGCCACTAGACGCACTCACACAAACACACGCACACGTATACACACATATACTGTACTAACAATACAAACAAAACTAATCACTCACAATTACAGCGCACACACACATGTACACATATACACCAGGAAACTACACAAACCATACCCACGTACACACACATACAAACGCATACCCAGTACCAACATACACGGAACACACATGCACACACATACACCTCACCTGGATAAACCAACGTACAAGGACACCTAATAAATACAACACACACATACATGCTCACACACACATACACCTCATGCACACACATACAGTTGCTCCCTCACACACACACGCACCACAATGACAACTCAAACACAAACATACTTAGAGACACACACAAACTCACGTACACACATATAACACCCCCCATCAACACACAACACAAATAAACATACTTACACATACAGACATACAATACATATGAACCATCACACACACATACGGTTGCTTACACACACACACACACACCACAATGGGTATTTAAAACAACACACTCACTCAGACACAGAGAGAGACACACACACACTCACGTATACACACACTCCCACATTCACACAAAACACTCCCACGCACACACACAGATGCACACAGATGCACACATACATACACACACAGACGCACGCATATGTACACACCCTCACGCATACATACGGTTGCGCTCTCTCTCACACACACACATCACAAGGACGATTAAACAACACATACATACTCAGAAAAATAGATATACGCACAGTCTCACGTACACACACCTAACATCCCCACCGACACAAAAACACACACAAACACACATACACACGCACTCACGCACACACACGAACAAACACATATACACATACACACACATGCGCACACACAACACCCTAACAAATTTTAATCACACACATACACTCACCACAAACGTGCACACACATACACACACCATCCTACCATAGATAAAAACACACACATACTCATATACACATGCACACACGCACACTACAGACATAGGCATCACATACATATGAACCATCACACACATACGTTTGCTTACACACTCACACACACACATACCACAAGGTATTTAAAACAACACACCCACTCAGACAGAGAGACACACACACACTCCCACACTCACACAAAACACTCCCACGCACACACACAGATGCACATACATACAACACACATACGCACACATACGTACACACCTCACATACATACGGTGCTCTCACACACACACACCACAAAGACGATCAAAACAACACATACACACTCAGACAAGAGATATAGGCACAGTCTCACGTACACACACCTAACATCCCCACCGACACAAAAAACACTCAAACACACACTCATATACACATTCCACAATAAACTCTGGGACCAATAAAAACGGCACACACACACACACACACACACACACACACACTACCCATACCCACACACACGACACAAACACACATATATACACACACATAGATGTGCACAGAACCAGTCCCAAAAACCAGTGAACCATGACAGACTGTCACAGACCAACCAAAAATAAAATAAAATCTTCTTTAACACTTCTTCCTCCCACCCCAGCTAGCCAGTCATACTGTCTCTTAAGACAGTAAAACATTCCTTCAATATACACAAGAGAAAAAGGCCAGGTCAGTTCCTTCTCAATTTTATTCGATTGTCAAAGAATATGTATGATGTATATGTATATGTATTTTTCCATATGTGTATTTTCATACACTGTTTTTAACACTGTTTTTAACAATTTCACCTTAATATGACAATCAGTATGTAACACTACAAAGTTCATACAAAGCTTTATACTTTAAATATATTTTATCATCAAGAATGTATATATGCATTTTAATACTCAGACTGTTTTTTAACATACATATATATATATATATATATGTATATATATATATATATATATATATATATATATAATATATATACTATATATATATATTATTATATGTATAATTATATCATATATAATATATATATTTATATATATATATATTATTATATATATATTGTATATATATATATGTATATATATATATAATATATATATATATTATATATATATTATATTATATATATATATATATATTATATATATATATATATATATATTATATTTATAATATATATAGTATATATATATATATAATATATATATATATATATATATATACTATATATATATATATATATATATATAGTATATATATATATAATATATATATATATATATTATATATATATATGTATATA